>NC_059198.1:64498165-64528165 GCF_020615455.1 Coregonus clupeaformis
TCACCAAACATTTCTGTAAAAAACCCAACGATGAGTCTTCCTATTTTCTTTCTTCGTTTGGCGCTGTTGGCAGTAGGTGCACTCGATTCAGCAGCCCTGGTGCCAGGAAAGCAATGTGTTCCCATTTTCAACCATTTAATGTGTCTGAAGGTAGAACTCCGCCTACCCGGCAGACCCAGAGAGCAAATCAAGTGCACCTATAGGCCCACCGCTGGCCAATCAGATAGCTCAAATCACCGTGTCTGCACAGTTTCCTCGAGCCATAGACTCTAAAAAGAAGCACGCACAGCAAAGTTGATACTGTGAGATTTTAAAACCATGACTAGAGAGAGACTCAACGAATACAGCAAAGAGCTGCTGTTTGTATGAGTTCATGTTTAAGTTGTTATTCTGCACTGTCAACACTTTGTTCAAAACTTTTATAAGCCATAAAATGTGCGTTGTCCCTACTTTCACTCAAGCTACAACCAGTACTGCAGATGCAATGAATGAGTATAGCAAAGTGTTCCGATATTAAAACGTGCGTTAAATATTTCACTTGCTCTGGTCATAGGAGTAACAACATGAATTGGTGCATGAGGCAGAAATAATGCGGTGTGACTTGAGTTTCACCATCGGCTGGAAGGCTGTCTCCCCTTTTCTCAGAGGAGGGAGGGAGAGCAGAGGGGCGGTGAGTCAGGTGGGAGACAGCCTCACCGCTTCTCCCTCCCTCCCCTCAGACTGACCATTAGATGCAGGCCATCAGTCCAGTAAAAAAAAAAAAAGAAGCTAATTATTATGCTCACTCTGCAGTGTCTCACAAGTAATACAACAAATGATCTATTACCAGTGCGATCAATTATATTTTTCAATATAATTTCTAAATTGTCTGAGAAGAACAACATTGACAGGACAATTCAAACAAAGCTAATATGCAGTGATAATGTATTGGGCCTATAGCCTACTGCACAAACATCATTGCTACATAACTGTTTTTAAATTGGTTAAAGTTGCATAGGCTTTCGTTTTTTAAGTCTTGTTTAAAACAAAATCAGAGCGGTAGATCTCGGCTACCATTTTGAAAGTGATCTTGACACAGAAAAGGTTGGTGACCACTGTCCTAGTCTATTGAGAAAATCTGGTGTCAGTGGATAAGGTGTCTCTGTATCTCTCACTGCTAACAGTGTGGCCACTGGCCACTAGCCCAGACTAACCATAGTTGCAGGTCAATTGAATTTAATCGTAACAGTACTATGATGTTGTAATTGATTGCTCCATGCTACTGTTGTTGTCATGGTAACATCTATAAAACCTATTCATGTGATCCTGCTGTTGTTGTTTAAACAATCACTGTGTTCCACTGCTTCTGTTCTTCAGAAGGATATCTGTGTGTGTGTGTGTGTGTGTGTGTTTCTGTGTGTGTGTGTGTGTGTGTTTGTATGCATCTGTGTGTGTGTGTGTGTTAGCTAAACTTACACCCATATCCCCAACCTCCTCTTTGCTGCTTTACTCTCCGCTAAATCTTAGTCATACTATCCCATAAAAATACATCAACAGACTAACAGGAAGCTGACTGAATTCCTCCACTCACTCTTCAAGTTACTCCCCAAGCAATGGAGGTCTACAGGTAGACCGGCTACATGTGCATCCAAGCCAAACACATTTCAGAAGAAGTTAAACATTTTACAAACTGTCTGGATTTTTCTGACATTTTCTCCTTTGCTAAAGTCTGTGCTGTTGCTTTTCTGTTTTCTTGCGATCAATCATTTATAAGAGTTTTACAAACAAATACATCATTTTTTATTTTAATTTTTTTTACTAAAAAATACAGAAGATTAAACTATTTTCTTGCTGAGAAGAGCCAAGAGACACAGCTGATTGCTTTTTCATTTCCTCTGAATTCTAATAATTGTGTGTGAATTGCTTTATTAGAAGAAGAATAATCAGTATCCTTTATTTCTATGTATTTTATCTTCTGTATTGCTTCTTGTCATTTCCAGACTGGAATTGCTTTCACATCTCAGTAATCACATTTACTAGAGGATAAACACTCTGCTCTGGTACCAGTTAAATATAGGAGGATAAACACTCTGCTCTGGTACCAGTTAAATATAGGAGGATAAACACTCTGCTCTGGTACCAGTTAAATATAGGAGGATAAACACTCTTCTCTGGTACCAGTTAAATATAGGAGGATAAACACTCTGCTCTGGTACCAGTTAAATATAGGAGGATAAACACTCTGCTCTGGTACCAGTTAAATATAGGAGGATAAACACTCTGCTCTGGTACCAGTTAAATATAGGAGGATAAACACTCTGCTCTGGTACCAGTTAAATATAGGAGAATAAACACTCTGCTCTGGTACCAGTTAAATATAGGAGGATAAACACTCTGCTCTGGTACCAGTTAAATATAGGAGGATAAACACTCTGCTCTGGTACCAGTTAAATATAGGAGGATAAACACTCTGCTCTGGTACCAGTTAAATATAGGAGGATAAACACTCTGCTCTGGTACCAGTTAAATATAGGAGGATAAACACTCTGCTCTGGTACCAGTTAAATATAGGAGGATAAACACTCTTCTCTGGTACCAGTTAAATATAGGAGGATAAACACACTGCTCTGGTACCAGTTAAATATAGGAGGATAAACACTCTGCTCTGGTACCAGTTAAATATTGGAGGATAAACATTCTAGGGGGGTCAGTCACCAATCATCACACACTAGGGATGAGACACACACGCAAACACACACACACAGGAAGCGGTGAGGGGGTGGTAAGTCACACACACACAGGAGAAGAAGTGAGGGGGAAGGTCAGTCATCAATTACCACACTAGGGATTTCACAAACAACAAACAAGTGACAAACAACAACAACCACAAGCTGACAGACAAGAATACCGTTAGACCTGGAGAATAACATCAACCACTAGCTGACAGACAAGACCACTGTTAGACCTGGAGAACAACATCAACCACTAGCAGACAGACAAGACCACTGTTAGACCTGGAGAACAACATCAACCACTAGCTGACAGACAAGACCACCGTTAGACCTGGAGAACAAAGTTAGGATCGCTGTTTGCTCAATTAACATAACATAATTAGTGTGAACTGAATTCAAAGAAACACTATTAAATTCAGTAACGCTACGGTGCATAGCCCCATGTGATGCTCCTGAGATTCAATGGCTACGTCCCAAAATGGCACCTTATTCCCTAGATAGTGCACTTATTTTGACCAGGACACATGACCGCTATTGGCCCTGGTCAAACGTAGTGCAGTATGTAGGGCAGTGTTTCCCTACTCCAGTCCTCCAGTACTCCCAATAACACACTTTTTTTTGTTGTGGCCCTGGACAAGCGCACCTGATTCAACTGGTCAACTAAATCATCAAGCCCTCAATGAGTTGAATCAGGTGAGTTTGTCAAAGGCTACAATATAAATGTGTTCTGTTGGGGTACTGGAGGACTGGAGTTCAGAAACACTGTTGGAGGTTCTGGAGGACTGGAGTTGAGAAACACTTGGGGGTACTGGAGGACTGGAGTTGAGAAACACTGTTGGGGGTACTGGAGGACCGGAGAAACACTGTTGGGGTACTGGAGGACCGGAGAAACACTGTTGGGGTACTGGAGGATTGGAGTTGAGAAACACTGTTGGGGATACTGGAGGACCTGAGAAACACTGTTGGGGTAAGAGAGGACTGGAGGACTGGAGTTTGGAAAAACTGTTGGAGGAACTGGAGGACTGGAGAAACACTGTTGGGGTTCTGGAGGACTGGAATTGTGAAACAATGATGAGGTACTAGAGGACTAGAGTTGAGAAACAGAGTTGGGGTACTGGAGGACTGGAGTTGAGAAACACTGTTGGGGTACTGGAGGACTGGAGTTGAGAAACACTGTTGGTGTACTGGAGGACTGGAGTTGAGAAACACTGTTGGGGTACTGGAGGACTGGAGTTGAGAAACACTGTTGGGGGTACTGGAGAACCTGAGAAACACTGTTGGGGTACTGGAGGACTGGAGTTGAGAAACACTGTTGGGGTACTGGAGGACTGGAGTTGAGAAACACTGTTGGGGTTCTGGAGGACTGGAATTGTGAAACAATGATGAGGTACTAGAGGACTAGAGTTGAGAAACAGAGTTGGGGTTCTGGAGGACTGGAGTTGAGAAACACTTGGGGGTACTGGAGGACTGGAGTTGAGAAACACTGTTGGGGGTACTGGAGGACCGGAGAAACACTGTTGGGGTACTGGAGGACCGGAGAAACACTGTTGGGGTACTGGAGGATTGGAGTTGAGAAACACTGTTGGGGATACTGGAGGACCTGAGAAACACTGTTGGGGTAAGAGAGGACTGGAGGACTGGAGTTTGGAAAAACTGTTGGAGGAACTGGAGGACTGGAGAAACACTGTTGGGGTTCTGGAGGACTGGAATTGTGAAACAATGATGAGGTACTAGAGGACTAGAGTTGAGAAACAGAGTTGGGGTACTGGAGGACTGGAGTTGAGAAACACTGTTGGGGTACTGGAGGACTGGAGTTGAGAAACACTGTTGGTGTACTGGAGGACTGGAGTTGAGAAACACTGTTGGGGTACTGGAGGACTGGAGTTGAGAAACACTGTTGGGGGTACTGGAGAACCTGAGAAACACTGTTGGGGTACTGGAGGACTGGAGTTGAGAAACACTGTTGGGGTACTGGAGGACTGGAGTTGAGAAACACTGTTGGGGTACTGGAGGACTGGTGAAACAGTGTTGGGGATACTGAAAGACTGAAGAAACACTGCTGGGGTACTGGAGGACTGGAGTTGGGAAACACTGATGGGGGTACTGGAGGACCGGAGAAAGACTGTTGGGGTCTGGAGGACTGGAGTTGAGAAACACTGTTGGGGGTACTGGAGGACTGGAGTTGAGAAACAGTGTTGGGGTACTGGAGGACTGGTGAAACACTGTTGGGGTACTGGAGGACTGGAGTTGAGAAACAGTGTTGGGGTACTGGAGGACTGGAGTTGAGAAACACTGTTGGGGTACTGGAGGACTGGAGTTGGGAAACACTGTTGGGGTACTGGAGGACTGGAATTGAGAAACAGTGTTGGGGTACTGGAGGACTGGTGAAACAGTGTTGGGGTACTGGAGGACTGTTGAAACAGTGTTGGAGGTATTGAAGGATTGAATAAACACTGTTGGGGTACTGGAGGACTGGAGTTGAGAAACACTGATGGGGTTACTGGAGGACCGGAGAAATACTGTTGGGGTACTGAAGGACTGGAGTTGAGAAACACTGTTGGGGTACTGGAGGACTGGGGTTGAGAAACACTGTTGGGGTACTGGAGGACTGGAGTTGAGAAACACTGTTGGGGGTACTGGAGGACTGGAATTGAGAAACACTGTTAGGGTACTGGAGGACTGGAGTTGAGAAACACTGTTGGGGTACTGGAGGACTGGAGTTGGGAAACACTGTTGGGGTACTGGAGGACTGGAATTGAGAAACAGTGTTGGGGTAGTGGAGGACTGGTGAAACAGTGTTGGAGGTATTGAAGGATTGAATAAACACTGTTGGGGTACTGGAGGACTGGAGTTGAGAAACACTGATGGGGGTACTGGAGGACCGGAGAAATACTGTTGGGGTACTGAAGGACTGGAGTTGAGAAACACTGTTGGGGTACTGGAGGACTGGAGTTGAGAAATACTGTTGGGGTACTGGAGGACTGGAGTTGAGAAACACTGTTGGGGTACTGGAGGACTGGAGTTGAGAAACACTGTTGGGGTACTGGAGGACTGGTGAAACAGTGTTGGGGATACTGAAAGACTGAAGAAACACTGTTGGGGTACTGGAGGACTGGAGTTGAGAAACACTGTTGGGGTACTGGAGGACTGGAGTTGAGAAACAGTGTTGGGGTACTGGATGACTGAGTTGAGAAACACTGTTGGGGTACTGGAGGACTGGAGTTTAGAAACACTGTTGGGGTACTGGAGGACTGGAGTTGAGAAACACTGTTGGGGTACTGGAGGACTGGAATTGAGAAACACTGTTGGGGTACTGGAGGACTGGTGAAACACTTTTGGGGTTCTGGAGGACTGATGAAACAGTGTTGGGGTACTGGAGGACTGGTGAAACAGTGTTGGGGTACTGGAGGACTGGAATTGAGAAACACTGTTGGGGTACTTTAGGACTGGTGAAACAGTGTTGGGGTACTGGAGGACTGATGAAACAGTGTTGGGGTTATTGAAGGACTGAAGAAACACTGATGGGGGTACTTGAGGACCGGAGAAACACTGTTGGGGTACTGGAGGGCTGGAGTTGAGAAACACTGTTGGGGTAATGGAGGACTGGAGTTGAGAAACACTTTTGGGGTACTGGAGGACTAGAGTTGAGAAACACTGATGTAGGGCATATGGTGTCATTTGGGATGTAGCCAATGTGTTATCTCTGGTGAACATATCATATTCTGGTACGAGTACATCAAAGGGATTATTTATAGATTTTTACATTACATTACAAAAATAAAAGGCATATGAAATTGTTTCTTTTGAACTTTTTCTTTTGCAATATTTCTTTAGAATTAATCAGTTCCGTGCTGTATCCATTAATGGCTGTAATAGTTTATTCTCTGTTTTTGGAGTGGTAAAATGCAACTCTTAGTAGGATCGTGAAGTTGTCTATTTGTTCAGTCCTGTTTTGTTTTCATTATGATACAATGACAGGAAATGCACCCAACCGCCTGTAACTAAATGTCTTTGCCGTGACAACAACAGACAGGATTTATTTACCTGATAATATGTCTGAAATGTTGTTCCATCACAAAGCAAAATATATTTTCACCAGGCAGATCTACGGTGTGTCCCAATAATCTCTCCTTCCTCCTGTCACGGATTCTGCCGAGGCTGCTCCTCCTCCTTGCTCGGGCAGGCTTCGGCGTTCGTCGTCCCCGGAGTACTAGCTACTGCCGATCGATGTTTTCGGTGTTTGTCTTGTGTTGTCTAGTTAGTACACCTATTGCATATCAGTGTTGATTGTTTAGCATATAAGTTCCCTTGTTTTACGTTTGGGCTTTGTGTGTTATTGTTCATTGTCTTGTTGATGTTCGGCCTAGCTACTACTTCGGATTACGCATATGGTGTTTTTCCCTCCAGTGTTGGAGATGTTTGTTTTGTGCGTAACGCTCAGTAAAGTAGTCAACCTGATTCTCTGTGTCCTGCGTCTGACTTCACTCGCCGCGTACACATCACCTCCTGACACCTCCTGAAGTGTGCAGTCGTTCACTACTGTGTTGGCAAAGGCTAGAGGAAGTTTCCATATACCAGTAATTTCTCTTTAAATCCATGAAGGGAAGTGAACAAGTGCATATTTCAGGAGAAAGGAGAGATAATTGGGAAGCACCCCCTGTCTCGCCTGGCCAACCGAGACTCGAATCTTAGTTTTAAACAGTTTGTTCTTCTCTTTGGCAACCCAGAACTTGGAGTACTGCGTGCCGACTCACAGCACTGTTGGACAATGATTGAATTATCCACATGAATCAATGTTTTGTCCTTTAGATACGATTCTCCACATGAATCAATGTGTTGTCCTTTCAATACGATTCTTCATCATGGAAAATGTGAACACATTTTTATTTTGTCCTTCAAGAAGTGGACTAACCAACTCTAAGTAGACACCACCTCTCTCTCTCTCTTTCTCTCTCGCTCTCTCTCTCTCTCAGGTAAGAACAGCATTTTAACAGCATGATAACAGTCATGGATGGATTGGCTGTCATTACCAATGAATATGGGGGCTAGTGGCATGTTGGGGCCATTTCAGTCCCCCAGGACCTCTCTGGTAAGAACACCATCCTTAGTGCCTGAAGGTGGGGGGTAGGTCTATGTCTGTGTGCCATGAAGTGCTCATGCATATTTATTCTAGACACCCAGGACACACACACACACACACACACACACACACACACACACACACACACACACACACAAACAAACACACACACACACACACACACACACACACACACACACACACACACACACACACACACACACACACACACACACACACACACACACACACACAAACAAACACAGACACACAAGTACAGTATGAAACATGTTTACAGCAGCAACAGTCTTTGAAGACAGGTAAGGTCAAGGTTCAGAACCTACTAGAAAATAGAATAGAAATCGATTGATAAACACTCTTGTGAATTCCACTGTGTACTTTATTGTGTGCAACGTTTTGGCCAGAATGTTTCTGATTGGATTGGTTGAAGCGATTAATTACACCCCTCATCAAAGATGTATTTAAAATGATTTGACAATGAAGGCTGAACCAGTGAAGTGAAACGGTGTGATATTCAGTGTGGATTCCAGACTAGGTGGTGGTGAAGCAGTTTTATTTTTACTTGTGGAGGCTGCTGAGGGGAGGACGGCTCATAATAATAGCTGGAACGGAGCCCTTCCTCCCCAATTAAGATGCCACCAACCTCCTGTGATTTTTACCCCCAGGGCTACGGGCCTCGAGCCAACTCCTGTTCATTACACACACACACACACACACACTCACACACACACACACACACACACTCTCACACACACACACACACACAGGGGCCTCGAGCCAACACCTGCAGACTACAGGACTACAGCTGCTGGGCGGGATTGGGCTCTATTGTCTTTCACTGGTCTACTAATGTAAACACCTGCCACTACTCTCAGAGTGATTATACACACCCGCACACTCACACACACACACATACACACACAAAGAGAGAGAGAGAGAGAGTGATTACACACACACACGCTGAGTGATTATACTCACTACACTGTCGAATTTTCCTGTCTCAAGGTTCAGCTCTCTCCCTCTCCAGTGTACAGCTTTCTAATTCCTTCCTTTTAGCTATTCCATGTGTTGTTTTAATGCATACCAGTGAAAACGATTCCACCTTCCTCCTAGCCAGCTTTCTCTTGAGATACACTCCTTTCCTTTACTTAAGAGACTTTGACATCCATCCAAGTATATTACTTATTTCAAACCCACTCCTCCCTAGTAAGAAGTTAGTTAGAACCCCTCTCTTCAACACTGTCTTTGAGACTGCCAGTCAGTCCCCCATACAGTGAGGGAAAAAAGTATTTGATCCCCTGCTGATTTTGTACGTTTGCCCACTGACAAAGACTGTCACGGTTTCGGCCGAGGCTGCTCCTCCTCCTGGTTCGGGCAGGCTTCGGCGGTCGTCGTCCCCGGAGTACTAGCTGCCACCGATCTATGTTTCATGTTCGTTTGGTTTTGTCTGGATGTTGTACACCTGTGTCTTGTTAGTCCTCGTTAGTGTCCTATTTAGTTCTTGTTGTGTGTGCTCGTCGTTGTGTGTGATTGCGCTTCTGTTTCGTGTTTGGAGCTACTTTTTCCCTCCAGTATTTTGGAGAGGTTATGTTGCACATGTTTGTGCGCCGTTTGTTTTGTCGCCTGTGTGCGCCGTGTATTCGCCTTCGGGCTTATTGTGCTTCCGTCTTTGATATATATTGCACTAAAGCCTTTGGACTGAGCCTCTGCGTCCTGCGCATGATTCATACACCACACCCACCTTCAGCACGCCTTGACAGAATCACACACCATAATGGAATCAGCAGGATCGGCAGTGACGCCTGTGTCGCTCGAGGAGCATCTCCGTGGGCAAGAGGGCCAGATAAGACAACTGGAGACCGCTCTACAGGAGGTAATCAACACCTTGCACCGATGGGAGGCCAGCAGGGGACCCACACCTCCACCTACCCTGCCCACCCCATCGGTCGGTCCACCAGTCCCAGGTTCGGAACCCAGGGGGATTCGGCTCTCGCTCCCGAGGGCGTATGACGGAACAGCTGCCGGGTGTCAGGGGTTCCTCCTGCAGGTGGAGCTCTACCTGGCCACTGTACACCCGGTGCCCTCGGGATACGAGAGCGTTTCCGCCCTCATCTCCTGTCTCACGGGCAAGGCGTTGGAGTGGGCTAACGCCGAGTGGAGGAAAATGGACGCCAACACCATCACCTACGCCGAGTTCTCCCGCCGCTTCAAGGCCGTGTTCGACCATCCACCTGAGGGCAAAGCGGCGGGGGAGCGTCTAGTTCATTTGAGACAGGGGAGGAGGAGCGCTCAGGTGTTCGCTCTAGAGTACCGGACTCTAGCGGCGGATGCAGGGTGGAATGAACGGGCTCTCATTGACCATTTTCGATGTAGCCTACGAGAGGACGTTCAACGTGAGTTGGCCTGCAGGGATACCCATCTTACCTTCGACCAGTTGGTCGATATGTCCATCCATCTGGACACCCTGCAGGCCACCCGTGAACGTCCCGAGGGGAGTCCGTCCATTCCGCCCTCCGGCACCTCCGAGCCGAGCCCTATGGAGCTCGGGGGTGCCAGCGCTAGAGAACGGAGGAGGAGGAGCCCGAGGGGGCCTGTCTCCTGCACCAAGTGCGGTCGTGGAGGGCACACTGCGGCCAGGTGCTGGGGAGGGTTCTCCGGGGGAGAAGACAACAGGCCACGCACTGGGGGGCCTCCCAGGTGAGTAGACGTCCCACTTACCCAGAGCTTTCTGTTGCGCACTTTTGTATACCTGTTTGTTTTCCACAGGTTGCACCTCATTCCCAGCATAAGGCGCTAGTAGATTCAGGCGCAGCTGGGAATTTTGTTGATCGAAAGTTTTGTTTTGAGTTAGGGATCCCTCTCCTACCTGTTGACAAACCTTTTCCCGTTCATGCCTTAGATAGCCGCCCGTTGGGGTCGGGGTTGATCAGGGAGATCACAGCGCCACTTCGGATGTGTGCGCAGGGGGGTCATGAGGAGACTATACAGCTGTATCTGATCGACTCTCCTGCGTACACAGTGGTGCTGGGGATTCCCTGGTTAAGCACCCATAACCCTGCTATTTCGTGGCAACAGAGGGCTCTCGATGGGTGGTCTGCTCAGTGCGAGGGGCGATGTCTGGGTGTTTCCGTGGGGGCGACTTCGGTGGAAAGTCCAAACCAAGTGCCCGCACTGCACATTCCGCCTGAATATGGGGATTTAGCTCTCGTGTTTAGCAAAACTAGGGCGACGCAGTTGCCTCCTCATAGACAGGGGGATTGCGCGATTGATCTCCAGGCAGGAGCAGCGCTCCCACAGAGCCATGTGTATCCTTTGTCTCAAGAGGAGAGAAAAGCTATGGAGACTTACATAGCCAAATCTTTGAGACAGGGATACATTCGGCCCTCCACTTTTCCCGCCTCCTCGAGCTTCTTTTTTGTGAAAAAGAAAGATGGAGGGTTGCGCCCGTGCATTGATTACCGTGAAATACAGTTATCCACTCCCTCTGATTGCGACCATGACGGAGTCATTGCATGGAGCGCGGTTTTTCACAAAACTGGATCTCAGGAGCGCGTATAACTTGGTGCGCATTAGGGAGGGTGACGAATGGAAGACAGCGTTTAGTACCACGTCTGGTCATTTCGAATATCTCGTCATGCCATATGGGTTGATGAATGCTCCATCAGTCTTCCAATCCTTCGTAGATGACATTTTCCGGGATATGCAGGGACAGGGGGTGGTCGTGTACATTGATGACATTCTGGTGTACTCGTCTACCCGAGCCGAGCATATAACCCTGGTGCGTCGTGTATTGAGGAGGCTGTTGAAGCACGACCTATATGTCAAGGCAGAGAAATGTCTGTTTTTCCAGGAGTCGGTCTCCTTTTTGGGTTATCGGTTGTCCGCGTCAGGGGTGAGAATGGAGGTGGATCGTGTGTCCGCTGTGCGTAATTGGCAAACCCCAACTACTGTAAAAGAGGTGCAGCAGTTTTTGGGCTGCGAATTACTACCGGAGGTTTATCCGGGGTTTTGGACAGGTGGCAGCTCCCATCACGTCCCTTCTGAAGGGGGGTCCGGTGCGCCTGCAGTGGTCAGCCGATGCGGACGGGGCCTTTAGGAGACTGAAGGACCTGTTTACGTCGGCTCCGGTGCTGGCGCATCCGGATCCCGCATTACCCTTTCAGGTCGAGGTAGACGCGTCTGAGGCTGGTATAGGGGCCGTTCTCTCTCAACGGTCCGGCACGCCACCTAAACTCCGCCCCTGTGCTTAATACTCAAAGAAGCTCAGCCCGGCGGAGCGTAACTATGACGTTGGGGACAGGGAGCTGTTAGCTGTAGTTCAAGCCCTTAAGGTGTGGAGGCATTGGCTTGAGGGGGCTCAACACCCTTTCCTCATTTTGACTGACCATCGGAACCTGGAGTACATCCGGGCAGCGAGGAGACTGAACCCTCGCCAGGCTCGATGGAGTATGTTTCTCACCAGGTTCGTATTTAAAATCACGTACATCCCTGGGTCCCAGAATGGGAAGGCGGATGCGCTGTCCCGGCGGTATGACACGGAGGAGAGGTCCGTTGAGCCCACTCCCATACTACCGGAGTCTTGCCTTGTGGCACCAGTGGTGTGGGAGGTCGATGCCGGAATCGAGCGAGCGTTGCGTGCACCGACCCCAGCCCTCCACAGTGTCCTGAGGGTCGGAAGTACGTTCCGCTCGAGATTCGGGATCGACTCATTTACTGGGCTCACCACGTCACCCTCCTCTGGACATCCGGGTATCGGCCGGACGGTGCATTGCCTTAGCACTAAATACTGGTGGCCCACTTTGGCTAGGGATGTGAGGGTTTATGTCTCCTCCTGCTCGGTGTGTGCCCAGTGTAAGGCGCCCCGACATCTGCCCAGGGGTAAGTTACAACCCCTGTCCGTTCCACAACGACCATGGTCCCACCTCTCGGTGGATTTTGTGACAGACCTTCCCCTCTCTCAGGGGAATACCACCATCCTGGTCGTTGTGGATCGGTTCTCTAAGGCCTGTCGTCTTCTCCCTATGTCGGGTCTTCCTACTGCCCTACGGACCGCTGAGGCCCTATTTACCCACGTCTTCCGGCATTACGGGGTACCCGAGGATATAGTGTCTGATCGAGGCCCCCAGTTTACCTCTCGTGTTTGGAGAGCGTTCATGGAGCGTTTGGGGGTCTCGGTTAGCCTTACCTCAGGGTACCACCCGAGAGTAACGGGCAGGTAGAACGTGTCAACCAGGATGTGGGTAGGTTTCTGAGGTCGTATTGCCAGGACCGGCCGGAGGAGTGGGCACGGTACATTCCCTGGGCCGAGATGGCCCAGAACTCTCTCCGCCACTCCTCTACTAACCTAACCCCCCTTCCAATGTGTGTTAGGTTACCAGCCGGTTCTGGCACCTTGGCAGCAGAGCCAGATCGAGGCCCCTGCGGTGGATGATTGGATGAGGCGCTCGGAAGAGACGTGGAACGCTGCCCACGTCCACCTGCAGCGGGCCGTCCTTCGTCACAAGGCGAGCGCCGATCTCCACCGCAGTGAGGGGCCGGTGTACGCACCCGGAGATCGAGTCTGGCTCTCTACCAGGAACCTACCCCTCCGCCTGCCCTGCCGGAAGCTGGGTCGGCGGTTTGTGGGGCCCTTTAAAGTCCTGAGAAGATTGAACGAGGTGTGTTATAGGTTACATCTACCTGTTGAGTATAAGAATATTAACCCCTCGTTCCATGTGTCTCTTCTCAGGCCGGTGGTAGCTGGTCCACTCCAGGACAATGAGATAGGGGAGACTCCTCCGCCCCCACTGGACATCGAGGGGGCTCCGGCGTACACCGTTCGGTCCATCTTGGACTCTAGACGCCGGATGGGGGGTCTCCAGTATCTCGTGGAGTGGGAGGGGTACGGCCCGGAGGAGCGGTGCTGGGTGCCGCGGAGGGACATCCTAGACCCATCTCTCCTGTCGGAGTTCCACCGGGACCATCCCGCGCGCCCTGCTCCGCGTCCTCCTGGTCGTCCCCGAGGCCGGGTCGGCGCACGGCTGGAGCCGCGCGTCAAGTGGGGGGTACTGTCACGGTTTCGGCCGAGGCTGCTCCTCCTCCTGGTTCGGGCAGGCTTCGGCGGTCGTCGTCCCCCGAGTACTAGCTGCCACCGATCTATGTTTCATGTTCGTTTGGTTTTGTCTGGATGTTGTACACCTGTGTCTTGTTAGTCCTCGTTAGTGTCCTATTTAGTTCTCGTTGTGTGTGCTCGTTGCTCTGTGTGATTGCGCTTCTGTTTCGTGTTTGGAGCTACTTTTTCCCTCCAGTGTTTTGGAGAGGTTATGTTGCACATGTTTGTGCGCCGTTTGTTTTGTCGCCTGTGTGCGCCGTGTATTCGCCTTCGGGCTTATTGTGCTTCCGTCTTTGATATATATTGCACTAAAGCCTTTGGACTGAGCCTCTGCGTCCTGCACATGATTCATACACCACACCCACCTTCAGCACGCCTTGACAAAGACATGATCAGTTTATTATTTTAATGGTAGGTTTATTTGAACAGTGAGGGTCAGAATAAAAAATCAAATAAAAAAAATAACACATGTCAAACATTTTATAAATTGATTTGCATTTTAATGAGGGAAATAAGTATTTGACCCCTCTGCAAAACATTACTTAGTACTTGGTGGCAAAACCCTTGTTGGCAATCACAGAGGTCAGACGTTTCTTGTAGTTGGCCACCAGGTTTGCACACATCTCAGGAGGGATTTTGTCCCACTCCTCTTTGCAGATCTTCTCCAAGTCATTAAGGTTTAGAGGCTGACGTTTGGCAACTCAAACCTTCAGCTCCCTCCACAGATTTTCTTTGGGATTAAGGTCTGGAGACTGGCTAGGCCACTCCAGGACCTTAATGTGCTTCTTCTTGAGCCACTCCTTTGTTGCCTTGGCCGTTTGTTTTGGGTCATTGTCATGCTGGAATACCCATCCACGACCCATTTTCAATGCCCTGGCTGAGGGAAGGAGGTTCTCACCCAAGATTTGACGGTACATGGCCCCGTCCATCGTCCCTTTGATGCGGTGAAGTTGTCCTGTCCCCTTAGCAGAAAAACACCTCCATGTTTGACGGTGGGGATGGTGTTCTTGGGGTCATAGGCAGCATTCCTCCTCCTCCAAACATGACGATTTGAGTTGATGCCAAAGAGCTCGATTTTGGTCTCATCTGACCACAACACTTCCACCCAGTTCTCCTCTGAATCATTCAGATGTTCATTGGCAAACTTCAGATGGGCCTGTATATGTGCTTTCTTGAGCAGGGGGACCTTGCGGGCGCTGCAGGATTTCAGTCCTTCACGGCTTAGTGTGTTACCAATTGTTTTCTTGGTGACTATGGTCCCAGCTGCCTTGAGATCATTGACAAGATCCTCCCGTGTAGTTCTGGGCTGATTCCTCACCGTTCTCATGATCATTGCAACTCCACGAGGTGAGATCTTGCATGGAGCCCCAGGCTGAGGGAGATTGACAGTTATTTTGTGTTTCTTCCATTTGCGAATAATCGCACCAACTGTTGTCACCTTCTCACCAAGCTGCTTGGTGATGGTCTTGTAGCCCATTCCAGCACTGTGTAGGTCTACAACCTTGTCCCTGACATCCTTGGAGAGCTCTTTGGTCTTGGCCATGGTGGAGAGTTTGGAATCTGATTGATTGATTGCTTCTGTGGACAGGTGTCTTTTACAGGTAACAAGCTGAGATTAGGAGCACTCCCTTTAAGAGTGTGCTCCTAATCTCAGCTCGTTACCTGTATAAAAGACACCTGGGAGCCAGAAATCTTTCTGATTGAGAGGAGGTCAAATACTTATTTCCCTCATTAAAATGCAAATCAATTTATAACATTTTTGACATGCGTTTTTCTGGATTGTTGTTGTTGTTATTCTGTCTCTCACTGTTCAAATAAACCTACCATTAAAATTATAGACTGATCATTTCTTTGTCAGTGGGCAAACGTACAAAATCAGCAGGGGATCAAATACTTTTTTCCCTCACTGTAATCTGTGGTAAGACTCACGTACACCTACAGTGAGGGAAAAAAGTATTTGATCCCCTGCTGATTTTGTACGTTTGCCCACTGACAAAGAAATGATTAAAGGGAGTGCTCTTAATCTCAGCTTGTTTCCTGTATAAAAGACACCTGTCCACAGAAGCAATCAATCAATCAGATTCCAAACTCTCCACCATGGCCAAGACCAAAGAGCTCTTCAAGGATGTCAGGGACAAGATTGTAGACCTACACAAGGCTGGAATGGGCTACAAGACCATCGCCAAGCAGCTTGGTGAGAAGGTGACAACAGTTGGTGCGATTATTCGCAAATGGAAGAAACACAAAATACCTGTCAATCTCCCTCGGCCTGGGGCTCCATGCAGGATCTCACCTCGTGGAGTTGCAATGATCATGAGAACGGTGAGGAATCAGCCCAGAACTACACGGGAGGATCTTGTCAATGATCTCAAGGCAGCTGGGACCATCGTCACCAAGAAAACAATTGGTAATACACTACGCCGTGAAGGACTGAAATCCTGCAGCGCCCGCAAGGTCCCCCTGCTCAAGAAAGCACATATACAGGGCCGTCATAAGTCTGCCAATGAACATCTGAATGATTCAGAGGAGAACTGGGTGAAAGTATGAGACCAAAATGGAGCTCTTTGGCATCAACTCAACTCTCCATGTTTGGAGGAGGAGGATTGCTGTCTATGACCCCAAGAACACCATCCCCACCGTCAAACATGGAGGTGGAAACGTTATGTTTTGGGGGTGTTTTTCTGCTAAGGGGACAGGACAACTTCACCGCATCAAAGGGACGATGGACGGGGCCATGCACCGTCAAATCTTGGGTGAGAACCTCCTTCCCTCAGCCAGGGCATTGAAAATGGGTTGTGGATGGGTATTCCAGCATGACAATGACCCAAAACACACAGCAAAGGCAACAAAGGAGTGGCTCAAGAAGAAGCACATTAAGGTCCTGGAGTGGCCTAGCCAGTCTCCAGACCTTAATCCCATGGAAAGTCTGTGGAGGGAGCTGAAGGTTCGAGTTGCCAAACGTCAGGCTCGAAACCTTAATGACTTGGAGAAGATCTGCAAAGAGGAGTGGGACAAAATCCCTCCTGAGATGTGTGCAAACCTGGTGGCCAACTACAAGAAACGTCTGACCACTGTGATTGCCAACAAGGGTTTTGCCACCAAGTACTAAGTCATTTTTTGCAGAGGGGTCAAATACTTATTTCCCTCATTAAAATGCAAATCAATTTATAACATTTTTGACATGCGTTTTTCAGGATTTTTGTATTGTTATTCTGTCTCTCACTGTTCAAATAAACCTACCATTAAAATTATAGACTGATCATGTCTTTGTCAGTGGGCAAACGTACAACATCAGCAGGGGATCAAATACTTTTTCCCTCACAGTAGCTAGCAGGTCAGACTTACAGCAAGCTCAAGATGCAAGACTTCCAGTCATTTAAAACCCACCCATCCTTTGTAAGAATCCACACTTCACCCCTGTCCTGGTTTCTATAACTGTCAGTTAGTAAGTCCTCTGAATCTCCAGTGTGGTGTCTTGGGCTCAAGACATTACCCTACATAATCTTCTAGAGGACATCCACTGTGGGACCTGATGAGACCCCATATCATATAGTGTAGTAGTGATAATAGGGGATGAGACCCCATATCCTATAGTTTAGTAGTGACAATAGGGGATGAGACCCCATATCCTATAGTTTAGTAGTGACAATAGGGGATGAGACCCCATATCCTATAGTTTAGTAGTGACAATAGGGGATGAGACCCCATATCCTATAGTTTAGTAGTGACAATAGGGGATGAGACCCCATATCCTATAGTTTAGTAGTGATAATAGGGGATGAGACCCCATATCCTATAGTTTAGTAGTGATAATAGGGGTTGAGACCCCATATCCTATAGTTTAGTAATGATAATAGGGGATGAGACCCCATATCCTATAGTTTAGTAGTGATAATAGGGGTTGAGACCCCATATCCTATAGTTTAGTAGTGATAATAGGGGATGAGACCCCATATCCTATAGTTTAGTAGTGACAATTGGGGATGAGACCCCATATCACCGCTGGTCCTGCTCACACTGCCCTACCCTATGCTTTGACTTCTTTCTCCCCTCTCTCTCCAGATGAAATCTTGCGACTTGTGACGGCCGGCCGCCCAATAACCTGCCCGCTTGACCTTATCCCCTCCTCTCTTCTCCAGACCATTTCCGGAGAAGACCTTCTCCCTTACCTCACCTCGCTCATCAACTCATCCTTGACTGCTGGCCATGTCCCTTCCGTCTTCAAGAGAGCGAGAGTTGCACCCCCTCCTCAAAAACCAACACTCGATCCCTCCGATGTCAACAACTACAGACCAGTATCCCTTCTTTCTTTTCTCTCCAAAACTCTTGAGCGTGCCGTCTCTAGCCAACTCTCCTGCTATCTCTCTCAGAATGACCTTCTTGATCCAAACCAGTCAGGTTTCAAGACTGGTCATTCAACTGAGACTGCTCTTCTCTGTGTCACGGAGGCTCTCCGCACTGCTAAAGCTAACTCTTTCTCCTCTGCTCTTATCCTTCTAGACCTATCCGCTGCCTTTGATGCTGTGAACCATCAGATCCTCCTCTCCACCCTCTCCGAGTTGGGCATCTCCGGCGCTGCTCACTCTTGGATTGCGTCCTACCTGACAGGTCGCTCCTACCAGGTGGCGTGGCGAGAATCTGTCTCCGCACCACGCGCTCTCACCACTGGTGTCCCCCAGGGCTCAGTTCTAGGCCCTCTCCTATTCTCTCTATACACCAAGTCACTTGGCTCTGTCATATCCTCACATGGTCTCTCCTATCATTGCTACGCAGACGACACACAATTAATTTTCTCCTTTCCCCCTTCTGATAACCAGGTGGCGAATCGCATCTCTGCATGTCTGGTAGACATATCAGTGTGGATGTCGGATCACCACCTCAAGCTGAACCTCGGCAAGACAGAGCTGCTTTTCCTCCCGGGGAAGGACTGCCCGCTCCATGATCTCGCCATCACGGTTGACAACTCCATTGGTTCCTCCTCCCAGAGTGCAAAGAACCTTGGCATGACCCTGGACAACACCCTGTCGTTCTCCGCTAACATCAAAGTGGTGACCCGATCCTGCAGGTTCATGCTCTACAACATTCGCAGAGTACGACCCTACCTTACACAGAAAGCGGCACAGGTCCTAATCCAGGCAATTGTCATCTCCCGTCTGGATTACTGCAACTCGCTGTTGGCTGGGCTCCCTGCCTGTGCCATTAAACCCCTACAACTTATCCAGAACACCGCAGCCCGTCTGGTGTTCGACCTTCCCAAGTTCTCTCATGTCACCCCGCTCCTCCGCACACTCCACTGACTTCCAGTTGAGGCTTGCATCTACTACAAGACCATGGTGCTTGCCTACGGAGCTGTGAGGGGAACGGCACCTCCTTACCTTCAGGCTCTGATCAGACCCTACACCCAAATGAGGGCACTACGTTCATCCACCTCTCGCCTGCTAGCTCCCCTACCTCTACAGAAGCACAGTTCCCGCTCAGCCCAGTCAAAGCTATTTGCTGCTCTGGCACCCCAATGGTGGAACAAGCTCCCCCACGACACCAGGACAGCGGAGTCACTGACCACCTTCCGGAGACACTTGAAACCCTACCTCTTTAAGGAATATCTGGAATAGTATAAAGTAATCATTCTACCCCCCCATAAACAAAGAATAAAAAAAGTGGTTGTCCCACTTGCTATCATAAGTTGAATGCACCAATTTGTAAGTCGCTCTGGATAAGAGCTTCTTCTAAATGATGTAAATGTAAATGTAATATCCTATAGTTTAGTAGTGACAATAAGGGATGAGACCCCATATCCTATAGTTTAGTAGTGATAATAGGGGATGAGACCCCATATACTATAGTTTAGTATTGATAATAGGGGATGAGACCCCATATACTATAGTTTAGTATTGACAATAGGGGATGAGAACCCATATTCTATAATTTAGCTTGTGAGGTTGTCTGGGGTGAAACACAACACCCCCTTGAGGTTACCATGCTTAAATGCATACCAATGCACCACTCTGTACCAGAGCACATGGCTGATTATGCCTATAGATAAACCTGGCTGTGTAGAGAATAGCCGTTTGAGATTAAATCTATAGTTCATATGGGGTCATGTGAGGACTTGAAGTTCCCAACTTCCCATGCTGTACTGTAATTCCATCACAATGCCCATCTCCCCCAGAAGCCTAAACGGTCAGCACACAGACTGTGTCTGTATAGAATAGAATAGCAGAGCTCAATAGAGCCCTTCTGTACATGAACGCCAGCCAGTCCTGACATGCCCCCAATTTCCCATTCATCAGATCACACTATGTCCCCTTTGAATTCCCTATTGACCAAACTATTGTAGAATGTCAGGCAACAGGAGATTATTGTAAAACTGACTGTGTCCATAAAATGTATTTAGTATGTATAAGCTGGAAGTAGAGGCCTAAGCATTGTTGTTCACTAGTTTACTCCAATTAGGGGAGGGGTGGTGGGGTTGGAAAGGAGTTACACTTAAACAACACATCCTAGATCTGAATGAATGAAATAATCTTATTAAATACTTTTTTCTTTACATAGTTGAATGTGCTGACAACAAAATCACACAAAAATTATCAATGGAAATCAAATTTATCAACCCATGGAGGTCTGGATTTGGAGTCACCCTCAAAATTAAAGTGGAAAACCACACTACAGGCTGATCCAACTTTGATGTAATGTCCTTAAAACAAGTCAAAATGAGGCTCAGTAGTGTGTGTGGCCTCCACGTGCCTGTATGACCTCCCTACAATGCCTGGGCATGCTCCTGATGAGGTGGTGGATGGTCTCCTGAGGGATCTCCTCCCAGACCTGGACTAAAGCATCCGCCAACTCCTGGACAGTCTGTGGTGCAACGTGGCGTTGGTGGATGAAGCGAGACATGATGTCCCAGATGTGCTCAATTGGATTCAGATCTGGGGAACGGGCGGGCCAGTCCATAGCATCAATGCCTTCCTCTTGCAGGAACTGCTGACACACTCCAGCCACATGAGGTCTAGCATTTTCTTGCATTAGAAGGAACACAGGGCCAACCGCACCAGCATATGGTCTCACAAGGGGTCTGAGGATCTCATCTCGGTACCTAATGGCAGTCAGGCTACCTCTGGCGAGCACATGGAGGGCTGTGCGGCCCCCCAAAGAAATGCCACCCCACACCATGACTGACCCACTGCCAAACCGGTCATGCTGGAGGATGTTGCAGGCAGCAGAACGTTCTCCACGGCGTCTCCAGACTCTGTCACGTCTGTCACGTGCTCAGTGTGAACCTGCTTTCATCTGTGAAGAGCACAGGGCGCCAGTGGCGAATTTGCCAATCATGGTGTTCTCTGGCAAATGCCAAACGTCCTGCACGGTGTTGGGCTGTAAGCACAACCCCCACCTGTGGACGTCGGGCCCTCATACCACCCTCATGGAGTCTGTTTCTGACCGTTTGAGCAGACACATGCACATTTGTGGCCTGCTGGAGGTCATTTTGCAGGGCTCTGGCAGTGCTCCTCCTGCTCCTCCTTGCACAAAGGCGGAGGTAGCGGTCCTGCTGCTGGGTTGTTGCCCTCCTACGGCCTCCTCCACGTCTCCTGATGTACTGGCCTGTCTCCTGGTAGCGCCTCCATGCTCTGGACACTACGCTGACAGACACAGCAAACCTTCTTGCCACAGCTCGCATTGATGTGCCATCCTGGATGAGCTGCACTACCTGAGCCACTTGTGTGGGTTGTAGATTCCGTCTCATGCTACCACTAGAGTGAAAGCACCGCCAGCATTCAAAAGTGACCAAAACATCAGCCAGGAAGCATAGGAACTGAGAAGTGGTCTGTGGTCACCACCTGCAGAACCACTTCTTTATTGGGGGTGTCTTGCTAATTGCCTATAATTTCCACCTGTTGTCTATTCCATTTGCACAACAGCATGTGAAATGTATTGTCATTCAGTGTTGCTTCCTAAGTGGACAGTTTGATTTCACAGAAGTGTGATTGACTTGGAGTTACATTGTGTTGTTTAAGTGTTCCCTTAATTTTTTTGAGCAGTGTATATGTATGCATATGTATATGTATGTATGTGTATATGGATGTGTATGTATGTATATATATATATATATATATATATATATATATATATATATATATATATATATTGTGACGTCACAAGAGGCTACACAGCTTTCAGCGGGATTGCTCAAGTAGTGCAAGGAGACAAGGTTCAAACAAAACAAGGATTTTATTATAGGTCTTGGGAAATTAACGAAAATATAACAAAATTCTGTTCTCTTGTGGCTCTTTAAGGGTTAACAGTTCAGGGATGTCTCTTCCACATCCAAAGTCATAACTCTCACTCGCTCAGATAACTTTTCCCCAGCCTTACTGTAGTCCACGTTGCAGCTAGTGGCCACCCCAGCAAAAAGTCCTTCCAAATGTCTCTCACGTATTTCCACAGGTGCATATATCCAAAGGTGAGTATTTCCCAAAGGTAAGTATCTCCAAATCCTTAGATTCCTCATGGAAGTGGACGTGCAGCACTCTTGTCCTCCAGAGAGCCCAGGTTGGAGACTGTGTCTCTTCACCCCCACACACTCCCTCAGTGTGTCTCTTCCCCCTCCCAAACCTTCAGCTCATCAGCTCCTCATTTGTTTCAGCTGCGTGGGAAGATTGGCCATAGAGGGGGTGGAGTTCCCGACCATACCAGCAGATGGAGCCATAGCTGTCTGGGTTTGCAGCCACCTCAGGGGGATGTAACGTCCCTCCAGGACACAGCCTCTCGTGACATCACACATCCCCCTCCTCGGGACCGACGTCCTCGTCGGGGTAAAGGCAGCGAAGAAGGCATCACGCCGGGAGAGGGCGTCCGCATTGCCGTGGTGCTTGCCAGCCTGCTCTCTCTTCAACTCCTCCACCTCTAGGACCAGGGACTCAGCCTCCTGTTGTCTCTCCTTGAGTTTCTTACTGAACGCATCAGCCTTGGTTTTAGCAGAGTTTAGCTTCTGTTGAGCAGCTTTCAGTTCCTTCTCTCTCTCTGCCTCCGCATTCTTCATCTTGTTCTCCAACACCTTGTACTTCTCCTCTGCCTTCTTCTGGACCTCCTTACTACTGCGCAGGGTCTCCTCACACTCCTCGATGGTCCTGCGCAGCCTCTCCAGCTCCTCCTGTTGCTTATGGAAGGAGCTCTGTTGGAGTTTAGCCTGGAGGATATCTAACTCTTCTGTCTTCATGTCTAACTGTTGCTTTAACAAACGATACCTCTCAGCGGTCCCCTTCAGACCAGACAGTTCTTTGTCCAGATTCTGTAGCTCCGTCTCTGTGTCGGTCTGGGCGCCTGCCATCCCTATCCGAGCCCGGGCGGGAGTGAGTAACTCGGAGGATTGCACCGGAGCCTTCCCAGGATGAGTCTTGCCTCTCCGTTTCCGAGGTACTCGGGTTATCCTCTCCTGAGACTCTCTCCAGAGTGGGTAAAAGGCTGGGCAGTCTCGTCCAATTAGGACAGGGACGGGGAGGGAATCAACCACCCCCGCCGTCGTGTGTATGGTTCCCCGTGTGCTGGTCATTGTAAGTTCAGTAATGGGGTATTCTCTGGTGTCCCCATGGACACAGGAAACTGGGAGGACTTTCCCCGGGGTCAGACACGTTGGGCCCACCAAATCCTTACGCACCAGGGTGGCCCGGCTACCAGAATCCAGTAAGGCCTCCACATCATGGTGATTCACAGTTACCGGGCAGGTGGGGGGTCGATCTGGGCCGCCATCTACGACTCCCAAGAGCGAGGCAAAACGGTGTGTGGGTGCTGAGCTGGAGGACTCGCAGTGGGCATAGGTTCATCGGCTGGTTTCCCACACTGCCAGGAGATATGTCCCATCTCCCCACACCGGTAACACTGTCGAAGTTTCCCCCTCCTGGTGTACTCTTCTTGGACCCGCCTGGTTTCTGGCTCCCCCTGGAGCCGGGATAAGTCCTGACGTGGCTGGGTTCGAGACCTTGGGGGTCCTTTGGACGGGTTCTTCCCATTTGTGGTGGGGCCGCACTCCTGGGGTCTTTTTCGGGAAGCATTCAGCATCTCCGCTGTGGCCTGGTACTTTTCCACAGCTTCCACGGTCAGATCAGCCGTGGTCAAGGCCTGTTGACTGATGAACCGTTTTGCCTCATAAGGCAGGGCGCGTAGGTAACGATCCACCACAACGGCCTCCACCACCGCCGCTGCTGTATTCCTCTGCGGATCCAGCCATTTCCTTGCGATTCGGACAAGTTCATGCATCTGCGCCCGAGGAGGTTGGTCTGGTTGGAAGGTCCAGCTGTGAAAGCGCTGGGCCATACCAAACTTTGTGAGTCCATATCTGCTGAGGATCTCAGACTTCAGGGCATCATAGTCAGTAACCTGGTCAGGGCCCAGGTCCTGGACAGCATTCAGCGATTCCCCGGTTAGAAAGGGGGGCTAACAGACCAACCCACTGTTGCTTGGGCCAGGCTTCCCTAGTGGCCGTGGCCTCAAATGCATGCAGGTATGCCTCAATGTCATCGGTAGCTCCCATCTTAGATATAAAGTCACTTGCCTTTATTGGGCGGGTATTTTGGACAACCCTCTGTCTCTGCAACTGCAATTTCTCTGCCTTCAGAAGGTTGGCTTTCTTTTGCTCCTCCAAGAGAGCCACGTTTGCTTGCATCTGGGCGTGCTGGCCAGCAACAAGGGCTTTCAATATGTCCTCCATTTCAGTCGGCGGGGAGCCTACGGCCAACTTGGAAAACTGGGTGATCAAACCTTCGGTATCCTCCTCTGACATGCACTATTAACGCTTGAGCGTGCCCGTATTTCCAACCATCTGTGACGTCACAAGAGGCTACACAGCTTTCAGCGGGATTGCTCAAGTAGTGCAAGGAGACAAGGTTCAAACAAAACAAGGATTTTATTATAGGTCTTGGGAAATTAACGAAAATATAACAAAATTCTGTTCTCTTGTGGCTCTTTAAGGGTTAACAGTTCAGGGATGTCTCTTCCACATCCAAAGTCATAACTCTCACTCGCTCAGATAACTTTTCCCCAGCCTTACTGTAGTCCACGTTGCAGCTAGTGGCCACCCCAGCAAAAAGTCCTTCCAAATGTCTCTCACGTATTTCCACAGGTGCATATATCCAAAGGTGAGTATTTCCCAAAGGTAAGTATCTCCAAATCCTTAGATTCCTCATGGAAGTGGACGTGCAGCACTCTTGTCCTCCAGAGAGCCCAGGTTGGAGACTGTGTCTCTTCACCCCCCACACACTCCCTCAGTGTGTCTCTTCCCTTCCCAAACCTTCAGCTCATCAGCTCCTCATTTGTTTCAGCTGCGTGGGAAGATATGGCCATAGAGGGGTGGAGTTCCCGACCATACCAGCAGATGGAGCCATAGCTGTCTGGGTTTGCAGCCACCTCAGGGGGATGTAACGTCCCTCCAGGACACAGCCTCTCGTGACATCACAATATATATATATATATATATATATATATATATATATATATATATATTGCGAGAAAAAAAAACAAATGGGGGATTGGAAGTGATGCAGACAATTACAATGATGGAAGTTACAATCTAACTGCAATATTAAAGCTGTGTGCAGGTGTGTGTGTGTGTGTGTGTGTGTGTGTTTGCCTAGCTGTGTGCACGTGTGTGTGTGTGTGTGTGTGTGTGTGCGTTTGCCAGGCTGTGTGCAGGTGTGTGTGTGTGTGTGTGTGTGTGTTTGCCAGGCTGTGTGCAGGTGTGTGTGTGTGTGTTTGCCAGGCTGTGTGCAGGTGTGTGTGTGTGTGTTTGCCAGGCTGTGTGCAGGTGTGTGTGTGTGTGTGTGTGTGTTTGTCAGGCTGTGTGCAGGTGTGTGTGTGTGTGTGTTTGCCTAGCTGTGTGCAGGTGTGTGTGTGTGTGTTTGCCAGGCTGTGTGCAGGTGTGTGTGTGTGTGTGTGTGTGTGTTTGTCAGGCTGTGTGCAGGTGTGTGTGTGTGTGTTTGCCAGGCTGTGTGCAGGTGTGTGTGTGTGTGTGTGTGTGTGTTTGTCAGGCTGTGTGCAGGTGTGTGTGTGTGTGTGTTTGCCAGGCTGTGTGCAGGTGTGTGTGTGTGTGTGTGTGTTTGTCAGGCTGTGTGCAGGTGTGTGTGTGTGTTTGCCAGGCTGTGTGCATGTCTGCAGGTGTTAGTACATGTTTGACGGAGAGAGGCCAGAACAAGAGAGAGGGACATATAAAATAAAATAATGAAGTGTGTCTCTCTCTTTATACCCACCCTCCAGTTAGCTGTTACATTGAATCCATCTCTTATCTCCTAAATCGATCAAAACCAACATTAAACAGACTGCCAGAGCGTCTGAAGCCTCACTCATTAACGCCCTCTGTTGGGCATACCTACAAACACACCGGCACCGAAGTCTACAGTTCACTGTGCCTGAAAGGAAACGTGTTCATCCTCTGTTTTCTCTCTCTCTCTTCTCTCTCTCTTTTCATCAGTACTGATAGAAGCTGGCGTCCCCCGTGCGGGTGTCCCGTGCTGGTGAGTAACTCTGCTTTGGTGGGTGACTATCAAACCTGCCTGCGTCCCAAATGGCACCCTATTCCCTACGTAGTGCACTACTTTTGACCAGGACCCATAGGGTGCACCATATAGGGAATAGGGTGTAATTTAGGATGTAACCCTTCTCTATATTTAGCCACTACAGACCTACATGTAATTGACCTGATGTGTTTTCTGTATCATACAGCCTGACTGTGACTGTTCCATTTAGAAGATTACTTTTAACTGCTGTTGATGTTTTTCTTAGTTTGGAAATGTAAAGTAGTTTGTTGTTCCTATTCCAAAGTAAGCATATGAAATATGATGTTTATAAAAGGGTAGAAAGATAAACAATTTCTTACTGTATTACAAAATAGGGCTTCAAGCCTGGTTTTGTAGATTGTTATTTTATAAAAAAGGCCACTGGTATGAAATTAAAGTTGTCTCGTTTGAATAAAGACAGTTGAAAAAGTGAGTTTTGGCAGCTGGTAGCTATGATTACCATGGTAACACTTTAATTAACACGGTCTTTATGAAATGGAAATGACAGTGTCATAAACAGAAAACGTGTGTTATTAGATGTCATGTCCAATCATGTCCACTCATTTTAAAACACAAAATTAAATCAACGGAGTGGCTGCAGTTCAGAATTCTCTGGAAGCCTCTTCCTGATAGCATAAAATCGTAAGCTTTGCGCACACACAGAACTCTCTACATTAAGCACAGTCTCTGCTCTACTCATCATCTGCCCAGAGAACAGGCTACTCTGGAGGATTTTAAATCAAACACACTATGTCTCTATGTATCAAGCAGCATAGACCTACTCTTACTGTAGGCATGGGTTGACATTTACAGAACGGTTACCTAGAGGAAAATGGGGGAGGGTCATGCTTTTTCCATTTCAGTCCAGGGGAGGGTTTAGTACTTGTTCAATCTAGTCCAGGGGAGGGTTGTGTCATTTGTAATTTATGACATTTAAATATTTCTCAGTGTTTTAGAATTAGTTGCTTATTAGGTTACATATCGATGTGTGCCCAATGCCACCCCTCACCTCTGATTCTCCGCTGGGCACGCTATATCAAGGGCACCTATAGGCTAATTAGTGTGGTCTCAATCAAATGATCCATAGCCTTTAAGCTATATGCTACGAAGTGCATGCTCAGAGAAGCACAGAGCAAAGTTATATTTCTAAGATAGCTGGTGGGATGGTGTAAATAAAACTAGACTGTTTTACACACTGCAATGGATATTCCAACCCTGAGCCCCGGCCTGCTCTGCTCTTGCTGATCAAAAACGTTTTTGCGTGCTGCCTAACCAATGGCTGTGCTGTGTAGGGAGGTCTGGGATGATGAGAATGAGGACTGGAGGTAAACTTTGATATCTTGCAACTACTATAATTCATTTTATTAAAAACAATATGTTTCCATAATGTATTTATCAGAGTAACTTACATTGTGGTGCTGAAACTTGAAGCAGCAGCCGTGGCACAATCATTCGGAAATGGACAGCTCATGGTGCTGAAAGTAGGCAAATTCGAGTAGGCATAATTAATTTCAACTGAGGGCTTTGTGTTGGACCCTATTTCTTCTTATTTAAGAAATAAAAGGTAGGTCTACCTGACAGCTATAAGCTGCTATATCCATAGGTTTTTGTCGGTCAATTCCTCTGCCCACCATGCCCTCTTTAAATAGCCTACCTCTGTGTCAATGAAGCGCTGTTAAGTTAAAACCAAGACATGAGTTGAGGGGTATGAGGAGGTATGACATAGGCCTACCTTTTTAAAGAAAATGGCCAAAAGTACAGGCCTACTCCTTGTTAGCTTAGGACTTGTAGGCCCCGTGTGGCTCAGTTGGTAGAGAATGGCGCTTGCAACGCCAGGGTTGTGGGTTCGTTTCCCACGGGTGTCCGGTATGAAAATGTATGCACTCACAAACTGTAAGGCGCTTTGGATAAGAGCATCTGCAAAATGACTAAAATGTAAAATAAAACAGATCCGATTATATAAAGTGATGTATAACAGCGCTTTGATCCGCGATGCTTTATGCTAGAAACAAGCTGTAAAATACACGGGAAAGACGTGACTTGGATGCATATGGGAATATCATTGTTTCGTTTCTTTGACATCCAGAGGCTTAGCTACAACCTTATATAGCCGAGGAGACAAAAAAATAGACTTTGCTTGGGAAGTGATCTAATTATGTCACTATCAATTGATTAAGCTATTCACTTTTTGTACAGTAGAAGATGTTTAAACACAGACAGCTTTTAGGGAAACACTTGTGACCTTGTCTCGTTGGGTTAAGCCACGGAAGAAGAGTAGCCAGCGGTTAAAGCTTACATTTTTCTTCGTCAGTAGGCCTACTCTGTCTGGGGTGGAAAGGTAGACCTAACTTTTGAAAGTACCATGCTCAGATTCCTAATGACATCTCAGATTTAATTATTTGCAAATAGGGACAGTTTTGTTTAAACAATACACATTGATTTGGCATTGGATAAATATAAGATGAATACATAGGCCTACCTCTCTGTCCATTCTTAGCTTGTAATTTAGGTAATTTATGTGATATGAAAAAAGATTCAGCTAATATGTCAAATGACGAAGAATTGCATGAAATGCAAAAAACGATGATACATTTATACAATGCTTTTACTATAAAGGAAATATTTCCACCCCTACTCTTGTCCACGGTTGTCTGCAAACCCACAACCTTCTGTCCCGCAGCCCTGTGCGTTATCAAAATTCCTGCGCTGCCATGTAATACATAAAAGACGAACAGTTTCTAAAACAGCATATCGAAGGCTCTTGTCTGTCCAATAAGTGAGGGTAAACGGTAGACATGTTCTCTGCTATCCACTTTGTTTTAATTATTATTTTGGGTCTAGGGGAGGGTCACTTCTTTTTCAAGCGTTCAGGGAGGGTTTAGGTAAAACTTATTTTTCTGAAGGGAGGGCCATCCATTTTCTAGTCCGATTTTCTCCATGTAACCCTTATAATAAATAATGTTCACTGCCTTGCTGTGATAAGAGGTAGCTGCCTGCTTGCATTAGACCTGATGTAAGTGTGTCTGAAGTATTCTCATTTCAATAGCAGAGAGAATCCTGAGTAGCCTGGTCCCAGATCAGTGTGCCAACTCCTATGGTGGTCGTTTGGTATAACAAGGAATACTAGGAATGGGCACAAACAGATCTGGGACCATGAGGACAGCGCAGGTTCCAGGCATAAACGACATAAGCAGGCCCCCAGCACTACTTTTGACCAGAACCCCATGGGTATAGGGAAGTGTAGGACATAGGGTGCACTACTTTTGACCAGAACCTTATGGGTATAGGGAAGTGTAGGAAATAGGGTGCACTACTTTTGACCAGAACCCTATGGGTATAGGGAAGTGTAGGAAATAGGGTGCACTACTTTTGACCAGAACCCTATGGGTATAGGGAAGTGTAGGACATAGGGTGCACTCAGGGGCGGTGTGTTCAATAGGGCGATATGGGCGACGCACTGCCAAACGGGAAAAGGAAGGGATTTTTTTTCTAATCAATTATATCACGGCAACAGTAGTTATCAGTGTTCTAATCTGATCTGACTGCCACTAAATG
>NC_059198.1:64548165-64635665 GCF_020615455.1 Coregonus clupeaformis
GTCAGTGTACCTCTTCAGTGTCATCAGGTACATTTTTTCATCTCTTGAATGGACCTCTTCCCTTCTCTCACTTAATTGGCTGCTCTCTCAAGAACCTCAAGGGGGGCTAGACCCTGTTTGTTTTATGTTTGTATACACGGGGCATGATGATGTCTGCTCTGTACCAATAAAAACTGATCTTAAGTTCATATGCATGACGCATTGAAAAAATACTATGCATAAAACGGACAAAATGTAATCATCATTTGTATGGGGTACGGAGGCCATCTGCTCAACTTACCCCAAGGCAAACATTTTGACTTTATTAGCCCACACAGCTACAAGGATGCACTTTCATGCTAGGTTTAGGACCTCATATTGTAGCTTATCGAGACACCAACTGATGTATAAAACAATCTTAAACTATCTACTTTAGTTTAGATACAAGCATCATAAAACCTATAACACAATACATTCATTTGACTTTTTGAAAATCTGTAATTTTTGGACCTAACTTGGTGACCACTTTTTCCACATGGTTTCGTCCTTCACAGACTCCATAAAATGATGACCTCTTCCTAAATATTTGGTCACATGATTCATTTTGTATATGATTTCCTAGAAACAAGGGGTGGCTCATGTTACCCAACTCTCCCCTGCTACAGCAACATTAACTCCCATTTCAAAAGAGTTTAGAGGATTGGGATATTCACAAACAGTCTGAAAAATAGAAAATAATATCCCTACAGGGAATATCAATGTTTAACCCCCTGAGGTCGATGTCCGCGCCCCCGCAACAATCTAATTAGCATAAAAACAAAATCCCCATAAAATCTGTCAGTTTAAGCTAGAGATACACTATATATTCATAAGTATATGGACACCCTTTAAAATGAGTGGATTCGGCTATTTCAGCCACACCCGTTGCTGACAGGTGTATAAAATCGAGCACACAGCCATGCAATCTCCATAGACAAACATTGGCAGTGGAATGGCCTAACTGAAGAGCTCAGTGACTTTCAACGTGGCATCGTCATAGGATGCCACCTTTCCAACAAGTCAGTTCATCAAATTTCTGCCCTGCTAGAGCTTCCCCGGTCAACTGTAAGTGCTGTTATTGTGAAGTGAAAACGTCTAGGAGCAACAACTGCAAAAACTGCTCAGTCGCGAAGTGGTAGGCCACACAAGCTCACAGAACGGGACCGCCGAGTGCTGAAGCGCGTAGTGCGTAAAAATCATCTGTCCTCAGTTGCAACACTCACTACCGAGTTCCAAACTGCCTCTGGAAGCAACGTCAGCACAATAACTGTTCCTCGGGAGCTTCATGAAATGGGATTCCATGGCCGAGCAGCCACACACAAGCCTAAGATCACCATGTGCAATGCCAAACGTTGGCTGGAGTGGTGTAAAGCTCGCTGCCATTGGACTCTGGAGCAGTGGAAACGTGTTCTTCACCATTAGTAAATGTGATGAGACACCACAGGTCCAATCAACATTAACCCTGGCTGCCACACTCACTTTCCACTAATCCAGTCAGCATCAACCCTGGCTGCCTGCAACACACATTCTTCACAGGTCCAATCAGAGTACTACTGAGTGAAGATCCAGTTGTTGTTTTTTTTGGTCAAGTGATTTAGATGTAGGACGTCATAAATGACACCCTATTCTCTATAGGTTACGTCCTAAATGACACCCTATTCTCTATAGGATACGTCCTAAATGACACCCTATTCTCTATAGGTTACGTCCTAAATGACACCCTATTCTCTATAGGTTACGTCCTAAATGACACCCTATTCTCTATAGGGTACGTCCTAAATGACACCCTATTCTCTATAGGTAACGTCCTAAATGACACCCTATTCTCTATATGTTACGTCCTAAATGGCACCCTATTTTCTATAGGTTACGTCCTAAATGACACCCTGTTCTCTATAAGTTACGTCCTAAATGGCACCCTATTCTCTATAGGTTACGTCCTAAATGACACCCTATTCTCTATAGTTTATGTCCTAAATGGCACCCTATTCTCTATAGGTTACGTCCTAAATGGCACCCTATTCTCTATAGGTTACGTCCTAAATGACTCTCTATTCTCTATATGTTACGTCCTAAATGGCACCCTATTCTCTATAGGTTACGTCATAAATGACACCCTATTCTCTATAAGTTACGTTCTAAATGACACCCTATTCTCTATAAGCTACGTCCTAAATGACACCCTATTCTCTATAAGTTACGTCCTAAATGACACCCTGTTCTCTATAGGTAACGTCCTAAATGGCACCCTGTTCTCTATAGGTTACATCCTAAATGGCACCCTATTCTCTATAGGTTACGTCCTAAATGACACCCTATTCTCTATAGGTTCCGTCCTAAATGACACCCTATTCTCTATAGGTTCCGTCCTAAATGGCACCCTATTCTCTATAGGTTCCGTCCTAAATGACACCCTATTCTCTGTAGGATACGTCCTAAATGACACCCTATTCTCTATAGGCTACGTCCTAAATGACACCCTATTCTCTATAGGTTACGTCCTAAATGACACCCTATTCTCTATAGGTTACGTCCTAAATGACACCCTATTCTCTATAGGTTACGTCCTATATGGCACCCTATTATCTATAAGCTACGTCCTAAATGACACCCTATTCTCTCTAGGTTACGTCCTAAATGACACCCTATTCTCTATAGGTTACGTCCTAAATGACTCCCTATTCTCTATAGGTTACGTCCTAAATGGCACCCTATTCTCTATAAGTTACGTCCTAAATGACACCCTATTCTCTATATGTTACGTCCTAAATGACACCCTATTCTCTATAGGGTACGTCCTAAATGGCACCCTATTCTCTATAGGTTACGTCCTAAATGACACCCTATTCTCTATAGGTTACGTGTTAAATGGCACCCTATTTCTATAGGCTACGTCCTAAATTACACCCTATTCTCTATAGGTTACGTCCTAAATGGCACCCTATTCTCTATAGGTTACGTGTTAAATGGCACCCTATTTCTATAGGCTACGTCCTAAATTACACCCTATTCTCTATAGGTTACGTCCTAAATGGCACCCTATTCTCCACATAGTGCACTAATTTTGACCAGAGCTGATGGGCCAATCCAAGGTGGTGGGCCTTTTCGTCAAGTGATTTAGACGTTATCTGTCTGATCCAGACTGGTTAGAGACTTGGCTTGGCATCAGTGTTGTCTCAATGCCAACTGGTTCTCATTTGTCTCAATGCATCAGCAGCAGAGACTGTCTGTAGCAGGGTTGGGGTAACGCCAAGGAGTGTGGTACCGTGCTGGCAACGCCAATGTTGTGGGATCAATTCCCACAAGGATCACAAACACATACTGAAATGTATGTGCTCACTGTACTTGAAGTCACTTTGCATAAAAGTGTCTGCTAAAATGGCATACTAATTCCATTTAAATTCAGGAAGTAAACTGAATGAATTGGAAATGGAATTGACCCAAACCCCCAACCATGCAGCCCAACTGTCTCTTGTCTCTGTTGTCCTAATATTGAACCAGACCAGTACAGTGTTGTCCTAATATTGATCCAGACCAGTACAGTGTTGTCCTAATATTGAACAAGACCATTACAGTGTTGTCCTAATATTGAACCAGACCATTACAGTGTTGTCCTAATATTGAACCAGACCAGTACAGTGTTGTCCTAATATTGAACCAGACCAGTACAGTGTTGTCCTAATTTTGAACCAGACCATTACAGTGTTGTCCTAATATTGAACCAGACCAATACAGTGTTGTCCTAATATTGAACCAGACCATTACAGTGTTGTCCCAATATTGAACCAGACCATTACAGTGTTGTCCTAATATTGAACCAGACCACTACAGTGTTGTCCTAATATTGAACCAGACCATTAGAGTGTTGTCCTAATATTGAACCAGACCATTATAGTGTTGTCCTAATATTGAACCAGACCAGTACAGTGTTGTGCTAATATTGAACCAGACCATTACAGTGTTGTCCTAATATTGAACCAGACCATTACAGTGTTGTCCTAATATTGAACCAGACCAATACAGTGTTGTCCTAATACTGAACCAGACCATTACAGCGTTGTCCTAAAATTGAACCAGACCAGTACAGTGTGTTTAGTGGTTTACGGCCAAAGTGTTCAGGCTCTGTCCCAAATGGTACCCTATCCCCTATATGTTGCACTACTTTTGACCAAAACTAGTGTACTATAAAGGGAATGGAGTGCCATTTGGGACACACTCTGGTAGAAGTGTTCAGTACTCAAGACACCAGAACTAATCTGTGCTCTATTTTCCTTTCCAAGGGACTTTCTGGCAGCCTGCGCCCTGCGGCCCTCTCTGTGGTTCATAATTGCATTTTTCTGTTATCACTACACTGTCCCCAAATCTGCTTCTTCTGTGTGTGTTAGGCGTGTTTCATATAATTACAATAACAGAGGCCTCATTGTCCTTTCTTGTCTATCAGTGGCATCAATACCAGACAGTGACAGCAATGGAGTTGGCAAGAGTAAAAACATATCTGGGACCAGGATGTATAATTGTATTACAGCTGAGGAAATGTTTAACAGAGGTTAACATGAGTCCAGTCTGACTCGTCATGGCTTATCACCGTATCGAACAGGATCGCTGAACCTCAGAAGGTTCAATGTTCACATGTACAACAGAGTTATAATGATGTTCCAAGAAAAAGCTTTTTGAAGGTTTGCCTAACTACGCACTTCCTGTTTTCTCCCCAAACTGATGTTTTTCTTTCAGTAGATTTAGTATTTTATTGTATTTTGTTATTTTTTATTTACTGCCATTTCCCGAGGAAAAACAACCGACCCACAGATTAATCCCCTGATCAAGCAAATAAATCATAATGGCTGACTATGACAGCTTCAATGCATCTGCAATAACTTGGCTATGACTAATCCTAGGGTACGTCCCAAATGGTACCCTATCCCCTATATAGTGCACTACCTTTGACCAGAGCCCTACGGGCCAATGGCACCATATTCCCTATATAGTGCACAACTTTTGACCAGAGCCCATAAGGGAGTGTGATGGCAGCCATCATTCTCATCACTGATGGTCATTCTGGAAGGAGTCCCAAATGGCACCCTATTCCCTATATAGTGCACTACCTTTGACCTATGGGCCCTGGTCAAAAGTAATGCATTATAAAGAGAACAGCCAGGTGCCATTTGGGACGTAGCCCTGTAATGACAGCCATCACATTTCTCATGACCTTTAAACTCTCCGAGATCTTTCCTGCAGTCAAATCACCAAATCGCCCTCTGGTGGCCTCATGGGTAGAATGTTATTCATAATTTTCATAATTTCATAATTAATAAACATAATCTGGTGTTTCTATGTCAGACAGTTTTGTCATGTTTCAGTCTTCTGTGATGTATTGTATGTAATATTGGGATGCAAACTCAAAATGGAATAAAACATTTTAAGCCCATAACCATGTGTGTGAGGTGTATACTTTTGTTTCAAAGTAGATTTGTTTAAGACTACAAAGAAACACTCTGTGTGACCCTGACTTAGCTCACTGCAGTAAAGGTTTTAAAGCACCAGTCATTAAATACCAGATGGATTCTGTTCGCAGCTACCCCCACAACCTGATTAAAGCACCAGTCATTAAATACCAGATGGATTCTGTTCTCAGCTCCCCCCACAACCTGATTAATGTACCAGTCATTAAATACCAGATGGATTCTGTTCTCAGCTACCCCAACAGTCTGGTTAAAGCACCAGTCATTAAATACCAAATGGATTCTGTTCTCAGCTCCCTCCCACAGTCTGGTCAAAGCACCAGTCATTAAATACCAGATGGATTCTGTTCTCAGCTCCCCCCACAGTCTGGTTAAACCAGATTGAACGCTCACCATTGTTTCACTTGGTGTAGGGTGAAGTTGCCCCTTTGTCACGGTTTCGGCCGAGGCTGCCTCTCTTCCTTGCTCGGGCAGGCTTCGGCGTTCGTTGTCTCCGGAATACTAGCTGCCACCGTTGTATGTTTCTATGTTCGTTTGGTCTTGTCTGGGATTGTACACCTGTTGTCGTTTAGTGTCATTAGTGTCCTATAAGTTCTCGTTGTGTTTGTCAGGTGTTGTGAGTGATTGTTTCCTATGTCGTGTTGGTGCGCTACCCTTTTCGGTGCGCTATTTGTAGCTTGCCTCCTTTGTATTTTAGGAGAGGATTTTCGCACATGTTTAGTGCGCCCGTTTGTTTACGCCTGTGTGCGCATTTTCTCGCCTCCGGGCTGTTTGGATTGTGTTTTTTGTGTGCTCTACTAAAAGTCTTTGTTGGACTTTACTTCTGCGTCCTGCGCCTGATTCCACACCACACCCACCTACAGCACCTACTGACAGAATCACTCACCTTCTGAATGGAATCAGCAGGAGCCGCAGCAGCACAGGAGACGTTGGAGGATCGGGTTCGGGAGCAGAACGACCAGATCCTGCGGATCAGGACCGCCCTGCAGGATGTGATCAACACGCTCCAACGCTGGGAGACCCGAGGAACACCCCCAACGCCACCGTCCCTACCATCACCATCAGCAAGTCAGCCCATTCCCGCTCCGGAACCCAGAGGAGTTCGACTCTCGCTCCCGAGGGCCTACGATGGGACCGCTGCCGGGTGTCAGGGCTTCCTTCTCCAGGTGGAGCTTTACCTGGCCACCGTGCACCCGGCGCCCTCGGGACACGAGAGCGTGTCCGCCCTTATCTCCTGCCTTTCCGGCAAGGCGTTAGAATGGGCCAACGCCGAGTGGAGGAGGATAGACGCTACCACCATCACTTACGCTGAGTTCTCCCGCCGCTTCAGTGCGGTGTTTGACCATCCACCAGAGGGGAAAGCGGCGGGGGAGCGTCTGTTCTGCCTCCGGCAGGGGAAGAGGAGTGCCCAGGAGTTCGCGTTGGAATTCCGTACTCTAGCGGCGCATGCAGGGTGGAATGAGCGGGCCCTCATCGATCACTACCGCTGTAGTCTACGTGAGGACGTCCGTCGGGAGCTGGCCTGTCGGGACACCAGCCTCTCTTTCGACCAGTTAGTCGACATGTCCATCAGGCTGGACACCCTGCTGGCTACCCGCGGACGTCCCGAGGGAGGTCCGTCCATTTCACCCTCCAGCGTCTCCGAGCCGAGCCCCATGGAGCTCGGGGGGCGCTGGCGCTAGAGAGAGGAGGGGTCGGAGTACGAGGGGGTCCATCTCCTGCACCAACTGTGGTCGGGGAGGACACACCGCGGCTAGGTGCTGGGGATGGCCTCCTAGGGGAGAAGACGAAAGGCCCCGCACTGGGAGTCCTTCCAGGTGAGTAGGCGCCCCACTCACCCAGAGCTCTCTGTTGCGCACTTCTGTATACCTGTGCGTTTTCCACAGGTAGCACCTCATTCCCAGCATAAGGCGCTGGTAGATTCAGGCGCGGCTGGGAATTTTGTTGATAAGAAATTTTGTTTAGCCTTAGGGATTCCCCTTCTCCCTGTTGACGTCCCCTTCCCCGTTCATGCCCTAGATAGCCGTCCGTTGGGATCGGGCTTGATCAGGGAGGTCACGGCGCCACTTAGGATGTGTGCGCAGGGGGGTCATCAGGAGATGATCCAGCTATTTCTGATCGACTCGCCTGCGTATCGGGTGGTGCTGGGCATGCCCTGGTTGAGTACCCATAACCCGTCTATTTCGTGGCAGGAGAGGGCTCTGATGGAGTGGTCTGCCCAGTGTGTGGGTCGATGTTTAGGCGTTTCCGTAGGGGCTACCTCGGTGGAGAGTCCAAACCAGGTGCCCGCATTGCACATTCCCCCTGAGTATGGGGATTTGGCTATTGTGTTCAGTAAGTCGAGGGCGACGCAGTTGCCTCCCCATAGGCAGGGAGATTGTGCGATAGACCTCCAGGCAGGAGCTGCGCTCCCACGGAGCCATGTGTATCCTCTGTCTCAGGAGGAGAAGAGAGCTATGGAGACTTACATAGACGAATCTCTGAGACAAGGATACATACGGCCCTCCACTTCCCCTGCGTCCTCGAGTTTCTTTTTGTGAAGAAAAAGGATGGTGGGTTACGCCCGTGCATTGATTACCGTGGTCTCAATCAGATTACGGTGAAGTACAGTTATCCACTCCCGCTGATTGCGACCATGACGGAGTCATTGCACGGGCGCGTTTCTTCACTAAATTAGATCTCAGGAGCGCGTACAACTTGGCGCGCATTAGGGGGCGATGAATGGAAGACAGCCTTTAGTACCACCTCGGGCCATTACGAGTATCTTGTCATGCCATACGGGTTGATGAACGCTCCTTCAGTTTTCCAATCATTCGTGGATGAGATCTTCAGGGACATGCAGGGGCAGGGGGTGGTCGTGTACATAGATGACATTCTCGTGTACTCGTCTACCCGAGTCGAGCATGTGGCACTGGTGCGCCGAGTGTTGCGGAGGCTGTTGGAGCACGACCTGTATGTCAAGGCAGAGAAGTGTCTGTTTTTCCAGGAGTCGGTCTCCTTTTTGGGTTATCAGTTGTCTGCGTCAGGGGTGAAGATGGAGGTAGACCGGGTGTCAGCCGTGCGATTGGCAAACGCCAACCACTGTGAAGGAGGTGCAGCAGTTTTTGGGGTTTGCGAATTACTACCGGAGGTTTATCCGGGGTTTTGGACAGGTGGCAGCTCCCATAACGTCTCTTTTGAAGGGGGGTCCGGTGCGTCTGCAGTGGTCAGCCGAGGCGGACAGGGCGTTTGGGAGGCTGAAGGACCTGTTTACCTCGGCTCGGTGCTGGCGCATCCGGATCCCTCTTTACCATTTCAGGTAGAGGTGGACGCGTCAGAGGCCGGTATAGGAGCCGTGCTTTCGCAACGGTCCGGCACGCCACCTAAACTCCGCCCCTGTGCTTTTTATTCCAAGAAGCTCAGTCCGGCGGAGCGAAATTATGACGTAGGGGACAGGGAGCTGTTAGCCGTGGTACAGGCCCTAAAGGTGTGGAGGCACTGGCTTGAGGGGGCTCAACACCCTTTCCTCATTTTGACGGACCACCGTAACCTGGAGTACATCCGGGCAGCTAGGAGACTGAACCCTCGCCAGGCGCGGTGGAATATGTTTTTGACCCGGTTCATATTTAAGATCACATACATCCCTGGGTCACAGAACGGTAAGGCAGACGCGCTGTCTCGGCGGTATGACACGGAGGAGAGGTCCGTGGAGCCCACTCCCATACTGCCGGAGTCTTGTCTGGTGGCACCGGTAGTGTGGGAGGTCGATGCTGAACTCGAGCGGGCGCTACGCACCAACCCTAGTCCACCTCAATGCCCGGAGGGTCGGAAGTACGTTCCGCTCGAGGTTCGGGATCGATTGATCTATTGGGCTCACACTCACCCTCCTCTGGACATCCTGGTATCGGCCGGACAGTGCACTGCCTTAGTGCTAAGTACTGGTGGCCCACGTTGGCGAGGGATGTGAGGGTTTATGTCTCCTCCTGCTCGGTGTGCGCCCAGTGTAAGGCGCCTAGACATCTGCCTAGGGGTAAGTTACTACCCCTGCCCGTTCCACAACGACCATGGTCTCACCTTTCGGTGGATTTCATCACTGACCTTCCTCCCTCACAGGGGAATACTACTATACTGGTCGTTGTGGACCGGTTCTCTAAGGCCTGTCGTTTGCTCCCTATGCCGGGCCTTCCCTACGGCCCTACAGACCGCCGAGCGCTATTCACCCATGTTTTCCGGCACTACGGGGTACCCGAGGATATTGTGTCTGATCGAGGTCCCCAATTTACCTCCAGAGTCTGGAGAGCCTTTATGGAGCGGGTTGGGGGTCTCGGTGAGCCTCACCTCGGGTTACCATCCGGAGAGTAATGGGCAGGTGGAACGTGTGAACCAGGATGTGGGTAGGTTTCTTAGATCATACTGCCAGGACCGGCCGGAGGAGTGGGCACGGTACGTTCCTGGGCAGAAATGGCCCAGAATTCCCCTACGCCATTCCTCCACTAACCTAACCCCTTTCCAATGTGTGTTGGGTTACCAGCCGGTTCTGACACCTTGGCAGCAGAGCCAGATCGAGGCTCCTGCGGTGGATGAGTGGGTGCGGCGCTCGGAGGAGACGTGGAACGCTGCACACGTCCACCTGCAGCGGGCCCTCCGTCGTCAAAAGGCGAGCGCCGATCTCCACCGCAGTGAGGGACCGGTGTACGCACCTGGTGATCGAGTCTGGCTCTCTACCAGAAACCTGCCCCTCCGCCTGCCCTGTCGGAAACTGGGTCGGCGGTTTGTGGGGCCATTTAAAGTCCTGAGAAGATTGAACGAGGTGTGTTACAGATTACAACTACCTGTTGAGTATAAAAGTATGAACCCCTCGTTCCATGTGTCTCTTCTCAGGCCGGTGGTAGCTGGCCCACTCCAAGAAAATGAGATCAGGGAGACTCCTCCGCCCCCATTGGACATCGAGGGGGCACCGGCGTACTCCGTGCGGTCCATCTTGGATTCGAGACGTCGGATGGGGGGTCTCCAATATCTGGTGGAGTGGGAGGGGTACGGCCCGGAGGAACGGTGCTGGGTGCCGAGGGGAGACATTTTGGACCCGTCTCTCCTGACGGAATTACATCGTAGTCACCCGACGCGCCCTGCTCCGCGTCCTCCTGGTCGTCCCCGAGGCCGGAGTCGGCGCACGTCTGGAGCCGCGCGTCAAGGGGGGGGGGGTACTGTCACGGTTTCGGCCGAGGCTGCCTCTCTTCCTTGCTCGGGCAGGCTTCGGCGTTCGTTGTCTCCGGAATACTAGCTGCCACCGTTGTATGTTTCTATGTTCGTTTGGTCTTGTCTGGGATTGTACACCTGTTGTCGTTTAGTGTCATTAGTGTCCTATAAGTTCTCGTTGTGTTTGTCAGGTGTTGTGAGTGATTGTTTCCTATGTCGTGTTGGTGCGCTACCCTTTTCGGTGCGCTATTTGTAGCTTGCCTCCTTTGTATTTTAGGAGAGGATTTTCGCACATGTTTAGTGCGCCCGTTTGTTTACGCCTGTGTGCGCATTTTCTCGCCTCCGGGCTGTTTGGATTGTGTTTTTTGTGTGCTCTACTAAAAGTCTTTGTTGGACTTTACTTCTGCGTCCTGCGCCTGATTCCACACCACACCCACCTACAGCACCTACTGACACCCTTAAAGCTTATCTTGGGTCAGTTTAGCATTTTCCACACTAATAGTTAAGGTTAGGATTGGAAATTGGTATCTGATCCTAGATCTGTACCTAGGGGAAACTTCACCTTGGAGGGTTTCCCTTCACATATCAATATGGATTCTAGGCTATCCCCCCTCTCTAACCTCAGGATTATATTCTTTGAAGAAATTAATTAAAACACGTAATTTCCACCCAGTCAGAAGTCAGTCACACATAACATGAGGGTCAGTGAGTCGTGGAACAAAATAGTTTATTTCAGCTTGACATTTCAGATGTGCTCCAAGGCAGAGGGGGGTGGGGGACAAGGAGGGGTGGAGGGGCGAAGAGGAACATTGGGTGACTACTCAGGGAAGGAGAGGTTTGGGTCAAGACCCCTTCCTTTAGGGTTTGGACAAAGGGGGGGCATGCATGAAGAGAGATGAAGGTGGCTGTTGAGGGAAGGAGGGTGGGGGGGGGGGGTATAAAGTTCAAGCTCCCTTCATTTTCATGGCTCTCTAAGGCAAAGGGGAAAGTGAGTAAGGAGGCATGCTTCAATCCCCCCGTTCCTCTAGGGTCTGTTGGACAGTGTGAGACGGTCCGGTCACGGATGGTAATGTAATGGGAGCATCAGAACGCATCCCCACAGGGAGTGAGATGAAATGAAGCAACATATGTGAACATCATCAGACTAATGACACTGCAGGGAGCAACAAGCTGTTCTCATCCAGGGCAAAGGGGTTGAGTAGGGAACAGGGGTCAGAGGTCAGGGTGAAGTAGTTATAAAGCATTCTAAGTGCTGATCTAGGATCAGTTTTCCCTTTTAGATCAAATTAATAAGATGACATGGACAGAGGGGACCTGGGCTCGTATTAAACATTTTAGAGTAGGAGTACTGATCTAAGATCAGTTTAGCCTTTTAGATCATAATGAATAAGACTACAGGGACAGGTGGGACCTGATCCTAGATCATTTTGTGAATAGAGGCCCAGAGTTAGTAAGATCATGGTGCTAGCAATAGCCAAGGTTGTGGGTTCAATTCCTGTAGGGATCACATACTAACAATGGATATGCTCTCACCGTACTGCAAGTCGCTTTGGATGAAAGTGTCTTCTCCCAAATAAGAATATTATTGTAGTGCCTCGGCACACGCAACTTTCTCTGTCCTCTAACTACCCTCTTGTGTTCCGCCTCCTCTTATGTAATGTCGTTTGCGTCCCAAATGGAACCCTATTCCCCATTTAGTGCACTACTTTTGACCTGGGCCCATAGGGGTAGCCAAGTAGGGCACTAAATGGGGAACAGGGTGCCATTTGGTACACACACGTAGTGACAGCAAACCCAAACTCCATGAAGGCCGCTTTGTATAGTAATGGAGCTGCTGCTGCTTTGTGGAGTAATGGAGCTGCTTTGTGGAGTAATGGAGCTGCTGCTGCTTTGTGGAGTAATGGAGCTGCTGCTGCTTTGTGTTGTAATGGAGCTGCTGCTGCTTTGTGTTGTAATGGAGCTGCTGCTGCTTTGAGAAGTAATGGAGCTACTTTGTGGAGTAATGTCCCTGCTGCCGCTTTGTGGAGTAATGGAGCTGCTGCTGCTTTGTGTGTTAATTACATTTTACATTTTAGTCATTTAGCAGACGCTCTTATCCAGAGCGACTTACAGGAGCAATTAGGGTTAAGTGCCTTGCTCAAGGGCACATCGACAGATTTTTCACCTAGTCGAAGGTCGAGTCATGCGTCCTCTGAAACATGACCTGCCAAGCCGCGCTTCTTAACACCAACTCGCTTAACCCGGAAGCCAGCTGCACCAATGTGTCGGAGGATACACCGTTCAACTGACGACCCAAGTCAGCCTGCAGGCGCCCAGCCCGCCACAAGGAGTTGCTAGAGCACGATGAGCCAAGTAAAGCCCCCCCGAGCCAAACCCTCCCCTAACCAGGACGACGCTGGGCCAATTGTGCGCCGCCCTATGGAACTCCCGGTCACGGCCGGTTGTGACACAGGCTGGGATCGAACCCCAGGCTGAAGTGACAGCTGAAGTGACAGCCTGGGATCGAACGCCAGGCTGAAGTGACGATGCAACACTGCGATGCAGTGCCTTAGACCGCTGCGCCACTCGGGAGACCCCCTGACTGGTTTCCTGATCCACACCCCTCCCTTTTTTGTAAAGGTATCTGTGACCAACAGATGCATATCTGTATTCCCAGTCATATGAAATCCATAGATTAGGGCCTAATTTATTTATTTAAATTGACTGATTTCCTTATATGAACTGTAACTCAGTAAAATCTATTAAATTATTGCATGTTGCGTTTATATTTTTGTTCAGTTTATATAGACTGTGTGTGGGCCTACACACCTCACACTTTAATCTGCTTTGTGTGTCAGACCGGGTTTAAATGCCTTCCGTTTCATTTTTAGTTATTTATTTATCTGTATTTATTTATTTTACTGCTCCAGTGTTATTATTAATGCTTGGATACCCTTATCTACTATTACGTACTGATTTATTTGTTATTCTTTATTCTGGTGCACATTGCGCAGAACACTGGAATAATTATCACTGTGAATTATCAATGAATTATCACTGCAAATTATCACTTTGAATTATCGTTGAATTATCACTGCAAATTATCACTGAATTATCACTAGGAATTATCACTTTGAATTATCATTGAATTATCACTGTGAATCATAGTAATGTTTGTTTATGTGTCAATTATCCCTTAAGGGATGGGTTGCCCACAGGCGATTTGACACCAAAATAACATTTCATTCATTCATTCATTCTGTTGTTGTTTGTTACACCTGTGGTCAGTAGAAGTTCCAACACTTTCCAACGTGTCACAGGAGGCTGCTGTGGGGAGAACGGCTCATAATAATGTCTGGAACGGCGCAAATGGAATGGCATCAAACACCTGGAAACCATGGAAACCATGCATTTGATACCATTCCACTAATTTTGCTCCTGTAGGTTTTAACTCCAACCCTGTTCCTGGAGAGCAACCCCTGTAGGTTTTAACTCCAACCCTGTTCCTGGAGAGCAACCCCTGTAGGTTTTAACTCCAACCCTGTTCCTGGAGAGCAACCCCTGTAGGTTTTAACTCCAACCCTGTTCCTGGAGAGCAACCCCTGTAGGTTTAAACTCCAACCCTGTTCCTGGAGAGCTACCCTCCTGTAGGTTTTAACTCCAACCCTGTTCCTGGAGAGCAACCCCTGTAGGTTTTAACTCCAACCCTGTTCCTGGAGAGCTACCCTCCTGTAGATTTTAACTCCAACCCTGTTCCTGGAGAGCAACCCCTGTAGGTTTTAACTCCAACCCTGTTCCTGGAGAGCAACCCCTGTAGGTTTTAACTACAACCCTGTTCCTGGAGAGCCACCCTCCTGTAGGTTTCAACTCCAACCCTGTTCCTGGAGAGCTACCCTCCTGTAGGTTTTAACTCCAACCCTGTTCCTGGAGAGCAACCCTCCTGTAGGTTTTAACTCCAACCCTGTTCCTGGAGAGCAACCCTCCTGTAGGTTTTAAATCCAACCCTGTTCATGGAGAGCTACCCTCCTGTAGGTTTTAACTCCAACCCTATTCTATCTCACCTGATTCTAATAATTAGCTGGTTGATAAACTGAATCAGGTGAGGGTTGGAGAGCCCTGTCTACACTTACACGTACAGATGTAGGATCTTATTTGAACACCCTATTGCAGGAGAACTTTCCTGCAATGTAAGAAATGTAAAACTTGTAGTGTATTTGTGGTTTAAAAAGGCTTCATAAGTTTGAAATTACAAAGTGGAAATTACAGACTTGATTTTCACTTATGAAAAATGTAGGCCTATCAATCCCTACAAAAATGTCCATTAACTATAATCCCACATAATCATTTACATTTCCTGTTGCTGCATGATTATTTCCCTGCTGTAGCAAACTGGCTCAAATTAAGATCCTACATCTGTGGTAGCCTAACATATTTTGCAACATGCTTTGTTTTGCGCCTCCAAGTTGCTAAGAAGTACAATCGTGAAAACGGAATATGAGGGACATAGCTGTGTGCATCGTTTTTCTCTTGATCATCTTTGGTGGCTAATAAGATAAGATAAGAGAGCGATGATACTCCCGCCAGCAGCTACAGAGTCCGGGCCCCTTCTGTTTGACGTCACAGGGGTGCAAAACTGACAAATCTCTGCGCCGCGCGCACTGACTGTGTGGCTCTCCTCTCATTGCACCCAAACGCGCGCCGGTCGATGTCTCCTCCGCTCCTCCGAATCGAATTCTGAGACTAGAACTACATCAAACATCAGCGTCAAACTCTGTAGTCCTTACTGTCGGTTCTATAAGACTTTACCGTTATTTTGCATTCCCTCTCTCTCTCTTTTTTTGAAAGTTGGATTATGAGCGCAGTCTGTTCGGCAGGATATAGTCCGTTTACCAGCGGTTCCTCTGAAGATGACCCGTGATAGGAAACAGCGAAAGGAGGTCGATGCTGCCAAAGGTAGGCTATCCCACTAGTGAGAGGAGATCGATGCTGCCAAAGGTAGGCTAGCCCACTAAACTACCCTGTTGTAACTATAATGTGAGAGTGTGCTTTTTAAATTGTAATGCTGCCGTTTGGAAATTATAGCCTAATGGCGATAATGGTCGTTTTACAGTACGTTTTACGCGTGGTGGTTATGGGCTTTGTACGTTTTATTTTGAGTAGCTACGTGCATTACAAAAACTTCGAGATTATGTTGCAATAACATTTAGCTTCACTAAAAATTATTTATTCTCAGCTCAAAGGGTCACAGTGTTTCACTGACAACACATCTGTTTTACGCAATGCCTGGTTTATTGCGTTATATTTATTTAATGTCGACACAGAGAGAGAGAGATAGAGAGAGCGAGAGATAGAGAGAGAGAGAGAGAGAGGGGGTTCTTAGGGCTTTGACATTATTGGCATTTTGCTGCTGACTGCTGGAACCCTCAGCTGGCAGTGGGCTCTGCCCCCTTGCCTTCTGGGGACATGGGATTATGATGTAGCCTGGGGGTGTCCACCTGAGAAATAGAGTGAAACAAAATTCTCAGCCTGCAGTGGTAGCCTGTACTCTGGCTAAATATTACTGCTGTAATAATTAGTGTTGTTGGGTTGAATGTATGGGAGGAAAGGATACTTGTTGAAACAAGGCTGTCTATAATAGTTTTTAAAGTTACATTTTTGTTCAACTGAGGAGGATTATTGTGTAGGCTTTGTTCTGACATAGACTTTATAACTGTCCTTTCCAACTATATGTAGGCAAGCATTTGTCACTAAATAGGAGGAATGCAACACGTTTTTATTATAAAACGTGCTAATCATATAGAGTATTTAAAAAGAAAATATAAAATATTTCATAAGAAGTTGTATAAAACGTATCTGCTATATTTATTAGAAACTCAGATTATAAAGTTAAAACAAACAATATTACCAGCTGTTTGATACTGGTTATGCTGTGGATAGATGAATGTGAGATGTGTGTATATATATATATATATATATATATATATATATCATTCTTTATGAGTGTGTAAATAGGGCTGGGCGCTGAATTTACCTAATGCATAGGCCTAACCATATTTTCCAGTTTCGCTTCACTTGTTCGTGCTACAATGGACAATGTCTATTATTGTAATTGTAGCCTACAGAATAGTGTTTACTTTTCTGTTTTCACACTCTTTGACAGCAGTATCTGTTCCAGAAAATGTTAAATATTTGTTGGCGCTTATCAGCGCAATTAGCTGTTGCACGACTCGAGTCCCTGGCATGAGCTGGAGGCGAGTGAAAGCGCGAGAGTGCACGTTGATCCATAATCGATCAGAAGTTCAGAACCTTCTAGAAATCTCTGTCAGTTCAAACCACAATCTTAAGGCTACAGAGTATATATTATTTTCATGAATCAATATTTGCCTAACAAAGTGACTGTGGTTGATTGTTTTCTGTGTATTTTCTATTAGCTATTGGGTTGCTGACTGTCAGTAGGCTGGTTTCCATTGACCCAGGTTTATTCAACAAAAGCAATGTCGTAAAAAAATAATTGCGACATGTGTATGATTAATGGAAATGGCAGATATAAGATAACTTTTCTAAAGATCGACAACATTTTCATCCTTTTGATGGGTGGATTTTAATTTTTTCGAACTTTCTTTTATTGTGACAAATGATTAAGGAAACTGTTTTTCGAATAAATTAATATTGACGAATAATTTTGAAGGTACGTGAGGAACGTGATGTCATTGAGTTAATATAAAGCTCCGGTCCACATTTAATTCTAAATGTCTGACTTTGGTCATTCACAAACTTCCTTCACTGGGCTCGGTGTTTTCTCTGCTTCTTTCAAGGCTGATCCTGCATCTCTAAATTCTGCCTCCACACACCTTATCCTACTGTCCCTGGGTCTTCCTGGTTTCATTTTCCCCTGTGGGTTCCAAGTTAGAGCTTGACTAGTCGTGGTGGGTGGTTTCCCTGTGGGCTCCAGGTTATAGCTTGACTAGTCGTTGTGGTGGGTAGTTTCCCTGTGGGTTCCAGGTTAGAGCTTGACTAGTCATTGTGGTGGGTGGTTCCCCTGTGGGTTCCAGGTTATAGCTTGACTAGTCGTTGTGGTGGGTGGTTTCCCTGTGGGTTCCAGGATAGAGTTTCACTAGTCATGGTGGTGGGTGGTTCCCCTGTGGGTTCCAGGTTAGAGCTTAACTAGTTGTCTTGGTTTCCCTGGGGGTTCCAGGTTATAGCTTGACTAGTTGTGGTGAGGGTCAAATGTATGCCAAGGTTTTGTCCTGTGGTGGTTTTCTGTTGGGACCAGCAGGACCACTGTATGCCCAGGTTTTGTCCTGTGGTGGTTTCCTGTTGGGACCAGCAGGACCACTGTATGCCCAGGTTTTATCCTGTGGTGTTTTCCTGTTGGGACCAGAGGATCCACTGTATGCCAAGGTTTTATCCTGTGGTGGTTTCCTGTTGGGACCAGAGGGCCCAAGGTATGCCGAAGTTTTGTCCTTTGGTGGTTTCCTTCATTATCCAGTCTGACTTTCAAGAATGCCTGACTTGCTTCACCTCCTTTTACATTTTAGTAAATGCTCTTATTCAGAGCGACTTACAGGATGAACTAGGGTTAAGTGCCTTGCTCAAGAGAACATCGACAGATTTTTCACCTAGTCAGCTCAGGGATTTGAACCAGCAACCTTTCGGTTACTGGACCAACACTCTTAACTGCTAGGCTTCCTGCCACCCTTTAATGGTTAGCAAGTTTCACCATTCAACTATTTCAGATCTACAGGAGTGCAAGCTTCACCATTCAACTATTTCAGATCTACAGGAGTGCAAGTTTCACCATTCAACTATTTCAGATCTACAGGAGTGCAAGCTTCACCATTCAACTATTTCAGATCTACGGAGTGCAAGTTTCACCATTCAACTATTTCAGATCTACAGGAGTGCAAGCTTCACCATTCAACTATTTCAGATCTACAGGAGTGCAAGTTTCACCATTCAACTATTTCAGATCTACAGGAGTGCAAGCTTCACCATTCAACTATTTCAGATCTACAGGAGTGCAAGTTTCACCATTCAACTATTTCAGATCTACAGGAGTGCAAGCTTCACCATTCAACTATTTCAGATCTACAGGAGTGCAAGCTTCACCATTCAACTATTTCAGATCTACAGGAGTGCAAGTTTCACCATTCAACTATTTCAGATCTACAGGAGTGCAAGCTTCACCATTCAACTATTTCAGATCTACAGGAGTGCAAGTTCCACCATGGCACAGATCGTGGAGATATGTTGGCAAATGAGAATTATTAGAATATGGCAAATATGAGTCAATTATTGCATTGTATCCATGCTGGCTTCCACAGGCTACCTGAGACATGAAACAGAGAGGTGAGAGGGCATACAGTCTGTCGCCATTTTATTAATGCACAATTTGCCTAAATGGGTAATGGAAACACTTCAACCACTACATTTTTATTTGACACTGTAGGTTTTTGCAAAATAGTTTCTATTTTTTTAGGTGTGACTTCATTACGTCCAGCTGTTTATATCGACACAAGATAGTTAAATGGAAACGCACCGTAGCAGGCAATAGTTGCATTTATTTTCTATACAAACTTTCCAAATGTCGACCAAAAAAATCACTGAACAATTTAAAAATAGCTAGTGAAAATGCTTATCAGGTTATTGCACCTGCTGGACACTTCAGCTTCTTCTTCAGCTTCTGCTTCTTCAGCTTCTTCTTCTTCAGCTTCTTCTTCTTCAGCTTCTGCTTCTTCAGCTTCTTCAGCTTCTGCTTCTTCAGCTTCTTCTTCTTCAGCTTCTGCTTCTTCAGCTTCTGCTTCTTTTTCAGCTTCTTCTTCAGCTTCTTCTTCTGCTTCTTCAGCTTCTTCAGCTTCTGCTTCTTCAGCTTCTTCTTCTTCAGCTTCTGCTTCTTCAGCTTCTTCTTCTTCAGCTTCTGCTTCTTCAGCGTCTGCTTCTTTTTCAGCTTCTTCTTCTTCTTCTTCTTCTTCTTCTTCTTCTTCTTCTTCTTCGTCTTCTTCTTCTTCTTCTTCTTCTTCTTCTTCTGCTTCTTCAGCTTCTGCTTCTTCAATAGGTAATATATTCATGAGCTTTAATAGGTCAACTTTTCATGTCTTTAAGGTAATGTGTTCATTGAGGCTTTGTTAGGTAAACTCAGGTAATCACTGTAAGGTATTCATTGCCACCACTATACCACATATGTTGTGTGTGGCGTCAGAGATGTACGTTCCTGTTTTAAACAGCTGCATGACCATGATGTACACAAGTTCGCTCCATGAATTAGTGATGGGGAAACTGAATATTGTAATATGGTCTAATTACAAACATAACCCCCCTGAACCCTACAGTATTTCAATGCATGAAAAGCAGACTGTGTAATGGACATACTGTGGACTATGCATAGAGAGAGAAAGAGAGAGAGAGCTCTATTTTCATGTCATCCAACAAATGTAAACACCTGGAGTTTGCTATTGGTCGAATAGAGCTCTTTGACCACACCTACCAGTAGTGGGTTTGGATTCTAAATTAGAATGCATGAGCAGAAAATAACCCAATACCATTGGTCGAACAGAGCTCTTTGACCTCGCCTACCAGTAGTGGATTTGGATTCTAAATTGGAATGCACGAGCAGAAAAGAACCCCATACCTACTGTAAAATATGGTGGTGGATCTTTTATGTTATGGGGCTATTTGGCTTCCACTGGTCCTGAGTCCCTTGTTAAGGTCAACGGCATCATAAACTTTATCCAGTACCAGGACACTTTAGCCAAAAACCTGGTTGCCTCTGCCAGGAGGCTGATATTTGGCCGCAAGTGGATCTTCCAGCAAGAGAATAACCCCAAGCACACATCAAAATCCACAAAGAAATGTTTAATTGACCACAAAATCAACATTTTGCAACGGCCATCTCAGTCTCCGGACTTGAACCCCATTGAAAACCTGTGGTTTGAATTGAAGAGGGCAGTCCATAAAGGCAGTCAAAGGATATCTAGGATCTGGAAGGATTTTGCATGGAGGAATGGTCTAAGATCACTCTTTATTTTATATATATATATATATATATATATATATATATATATATATATTTTTTTTCTTCTTCTGGGGGATGGATCAGCTTAATATTGCAGATAGATTGCATCTTCTATCAATGTAATTGTCTGCATCACTTCCAATCCCCCATGTTTATTTTTATTTTTTATATATATATTCCCCTTTATTACTTTTCAACCCCACCATCCTTTCCCTACTTGGAGTAAATTAGTGAACAACAACGCCCAGGCCTCTACTTCCGGTCTATACTTACTATCTACACCTTATGGACAGAGTTAATTTTACAATAATTCTATATCTATATATATATATATATATATATATATATATATATATATATATTTATTTTTTTGCTCCTGAACTTCTTCTACTCTCAACCTCTCCGATCATTTTCATGATGTCCATCCGGTTTGCTTCTAAATGCCATATCTTTCTAACTGTGCTCTTTCCCAAAAGCTCCCAACATACAACCTATATACTTATTATGGACACAGTATGCTTACATTATTAGCTATCTTTGTTATTATTTGTTGTTATTTGTTATTAGTCCCATCCTTCAACTCTATTCAATACCTCCCATCTATCTCTTAACACCATCCATATTGGATTTCTATTTGCCATATATATTTCAACCGTACTGTGATGTTTTACAAAAGTTCTGAACCTTTCTATTCTCATTGCTTCTACAGATTGTGAATTTAAAATAAACATTTTTGCTAAAAGTATTATTATATTATTGATTGATTGACTATGACTTTTCAGATCACCCAGTAATGCTATCTGCAAGGTTAGTTCCAGGTAAATATTGCAATCCTTTAGCCATTCCTGGACCTGTGTCCAAAAACAAGCTACAAATGGACAGAACCAAAACAAATGATCTAATGATTCTATCTCTTCACAGCAAAATCTGCAGAGCTGGGAAGATTGTATCCCCCATATAAATAACATTCTATTGGTAGCAAGAATTTTATATAATAATTTAAATTGAAAGATTCTAATTTTTGAATCCGGTGTCGTTTTGCGTGTCAGTTCATAAACACTATGCCATGGGATCGGTACGTCAAAGATCTCTTCCCAACTATTTTGCAATCTATATGGGACGGCTGTCAATCCTTTGGTCCTTAAGTGAAACTGATATACTTTTTTATTTATCACAGTTTTCCTTAACCAATTATGTTCTTTAATGCAAGGCCGACAGACAAGTTCCTTACTTTCTCCCCCTTCAACTTTCCTCTTCCACTTTTTGCGGTAAGGCTGCAATTATTTGGTTGTAATTTTGGGTAGAGCAGACATTTCCATATGTTTTTGTTAGCTGCATGTGCGACATAACTCCACCAGTCCTACCGATGATATCATTTACGAAGATTATACCTTTTTTAAACATTCTGTCAAAAAATAAAGGTTTTTTGTCAATTAGTATATTTGAATTTAACCACAATATTTGTTGCATTATTTGTTCTGTCGTTTCTGGAGGATTACATTGAAATTGCAACCAACTTTCTATGGCTTGTTTTAGAAATAGTGACATTTGGGAGATTATTTCCTTTTCAAATAACTGAAAGTGAGAGGTTGTAATCTGAATAAAGGGAAAAAGGCCTTTCTTGAACAGTGGGTGAGACAATCTTACTAATTTGCTTGAGAACCAGTTCGGATTTAAGTATAACTTTTGGATGACTGAAGATTTTAGTGATAGGTCTAATGCTTTAATATTTAATAATTTCTGTCCCCCGAATTCATATTCATTATATAAATATGCTCTTTTAATTTTGTCTGGCTTGCCGTTCCAAATAAAATTGAATATTTTTTTCTCATATAATTTAAAAAAACTGTTTGCTAGGCGTAGGCAAGACCATAAGCAAATAGGTAAACTGGGATAATACTAAAGAGTTAATCAGGGTGATTTTTCCACAAATTGACAGGTATTTTCCTTTCCATGGTAGTAAGATCTTATCTATTTTTGCTAACTTTCTATTAAAATTTATTGAAGTGAGATCATTTATTTCCTTTGGGATATGTATTCCGAGTATATCTACATCACCATCAGACCATTTTATTGGTAAACTACATGGTAATGTAAAAATTGTATTTTTAGTGATCCAATACGTAATATAGTACATTTGTCATAATTTGGTTTTAATCCAGAGAGGTTAGAAAATGTATCTAGATCCTCTATGAGGCTGTGGAGGGATTCTAGTTGTGGATCTAAAAGAAAACATGAATCATCTGCGTACAATGACACCTTTGTTTTTAAGCCCTGTATTTCTAATCCTCTGATATTATTATTGGATCTGATTTTAATAGCTAACATCTCAATGGCCACAATAAATAGATATGCCGATAGTGGACAACCTTGTTTCACTCCTCTTGACAGTTTAAAACTTTCTGAGAAATAGCCATTATTTACTATTTTACACCTAGGGTTACTATACATGATTTTGACCCATTTTATAAGAGATTCTCCAAAATTGAAATGCTCCAGGCATTTATATATAAATTCAGTCGAACTTTATCAAATGCCTTTTTCAAGTCTGCTATGAATAGCAGGCCTGGTTTCCCATATTTTCCATAGTGTTCTATTGTTTCCAATACTTGCCTTATATTATCTCCAATGTATCTTCCATGTAAAAAACCTGTCTGATTAGAATGAATAATATCCGACAACACCTTTTTAATTCTATGCGCTATACATTTTGCTAGGATTTTTGCATCACAACACTGAAGTGTAAGTGGCCTCCAATTTTGTAAATGGACTGGATCTTTATATTTTCCACTTGTATCCTGTTTCAGTAATAATGAGATCAGACCTTCTTCTTGAGTGTCAGATAATCTACCATTTACATAGGAGTGGTTAAAACATGCTAATAACGGTCCTCTTAGTATATCAAAAAAGGTTTGGTATACCTCGATTGGTATGCCATCCAACCCTGGAGTTTTCCCGGACTTAAAGTATTTAATTGCATCCAGAAGTTCCTCCTCTGTAATTTCACCTTCACATGAGTCTTTCTGTGTGGCTGTTAATTTGACATTATCAATAGAAAAAAATCTCTACAATTAGCTTCAGTTAGAGGAGATGGAGGCGACTGAAAAAGAAAACATATGCTTAAAATACTTTGTTTCTTCCTTCAAAATATCATTAGGTGAATTATGGGTGACTCCGTCAATTGTAACCAGTTTCATTAAGTTCTTTTGGTAGCATTCCTATGTTGAAGATTAAAAAAGAATTTTGTGCATTTTTCCCCATATTCCATCCAGTTTGCTTTATTTTTATAATATATTACACTTGATCTTTCTTGAATAAGTTTTTCCATTTCTTTTTGTTTTTCCTCTAATTTATTCTGAGCCTCTATGTTACAGTTTTTATTGCCATCTATCTGTTCTGTTAGACTTTCTATTTCCTTTCTTAGTATAAACTCTTTTGACCTAAATTGCTTTTGTTTTCGAGATGAGTACTGAATTGCATGGCCTCTAAAGGCACATTTAAAGGTGTCCCATACAATAAGGGGATTCGCTGTACCTATGTTATGTTGGAAAAAGTCAGTTATAAATTCCTTTGTTCTAATTATAAATAAATTATCATCTAATAGGCTTTGATTAAATTTCCAATATCCTCGCCCACGTGGAAATTCAGTCAGAGTAATGTATATGCCTATTATATGATGGTCCGACCGCATTCTGTCCCCTATCAACACTTTTTTTTTACTTTTGGTGCCAACGAGAATGAGATAAGAAAGAAGTCAAGACGACTAGCTTGATTCAGTCTCCGCCATGTATATCTCACTAGATCAGCATATTTAAGCCTCCATATATCTACTAGTTCTAATGTATCCATGACATTCACAATTTCCTTAAGAGCATGTGGGTGATTGTTTGTGGTGTGATTTCCTTTTCGGTCCATTGAGCTATTTAAAACAGTATTATAATCCCCCACCATAATAATATTGTCTTGAGTTGCTTGCAGGCTTGATAATTTATTATATATATTGTCAAAGAATTGTGGATCATCATTATTTGGTCCGTAAAGGTTAATGAGCCATATCTGTTTATGGTCCAATACCATATTTAAAATAATCCATCTACCTTGCGTATCTATTTGGACAATTTGCACATTCGGATCGAAATTACTATTAATTAATATCATCACCCCTTTTGAATTTCTTTGCCCATGGGAGAAGTATATTTCCCCCCCCCATTCTTTTTTCCACGCTACTTTCATCTCGAATTGTTGAATGAGTTTCCTGTATACAATAGATATTATATTCCTTCTCTTTGAGCCATGTAAATATTGTTCTTCTTTTGTTATTATCAGCTAAGCCATTACAATTATAACTGGCTATACTTATTTCACCATACACCATAATGAGATACAAGTTTCAAGTCTATTTATCATTATATATGTTTGTAAATTTACCAATAAATTTACAACCTGTGGCAAAATCCTTCCATTGAAAACCTGTGGTTTGAATTGAAGAGGGCAGTCCATAAAGGCAGTCAAAGGATATCTAGGATCTGGAAGGATTTTGCATGGAGGAATGGTCTAAGATCACTCTTAATGTGTTCTCCAACTCATAAAACATTTTAGAAAAAGTCTGTGTGCCGTTATCCTCGCAAGGTGATGTTTTGAAAACAGGGCTGTCGATAATTTTGACCCCTACCTTTTTGAGACATGGACTGTTCTCCATACTCCCGTCTGGCAGACGATACCAGTGCATTAAGACTCAGACCAACATACTCTTAAACAGCTTCTATCCCCTGGCCAAAGGACTGTTAATTGGCTAACAACTACTGTTCCCTCTCACACTGTTGCTGCTGCTAAAATGAGTATTGATTAGGTGTATTACTACAATTTTTTTACATTTACATTTTTAGTCATTTAGCAGACACTCTTATCCAGAGCGACTTACAGTTAGTGAGTGCATACATTTTCATACTGGCCCCCCGTGGGAATTGAACCCACAACCCTGGCGTTGCAAGCGCCATGCTCTACCAATTGAGCTACACAAGGCCACTATGCTGTTCATTGATTATTGATTGTCATTAGTATCTATCTATTTCTCCTGCTACTGGTCACTATTACTCCTGTTTACATGTATATATTACCATTAGTATCTGTCTATTTATCCTGCTACTGGTCACTATTACTCCTGTTTACATGTATATATTACCAATAGTATCTGTCTATTTATCCTGCTACTGGTCACTATTACTCCTGTTTACATGTATATATTAGTTTATATCACACACACACACACACACACACACACACACACACACACACACACACACACACACACACACACACACACACACACACACACACACACACACACACACACACACATACACACTAACACACATACACACACTAACACACCACTAACACACATACACACACTAACACCCGCACACACATAAACACACACACACACACACACATACACACACTCACCCACACACACACACACACCCACACACTAACACCCACACACACATACACACACACACACTAACACACATACACACACTAACACACCACTAACACACATACACACACTAACACCCACCCACACACACATAAACATTTACATTTTACATTTACGTCATTTAGCAGACGCTCTTATCCAGAGCGACTTACAAATTGGTGCATTCACCCTATAGCCAGTGGGATAACCACTTTACAATTTTGTTTTTTGTTTTGTTTTGTTTTTCTTTATTTTTTATTTTTTTTAGGGGGGGGGGGGGGGTAGAATGATTACTTTATCCTATCCCAGGTATTCCTTAAAGAGGTGGGGTTTCAAATGTCTCCGGAAGGTGGTGAGTGACTCCGCTGTCCTGGCGTCGTGAGGGAGCTTGTTCCACCATTGGGGTGCCAGAGCAGCGAACAGTTTTGACTGGGCTGAGCGGGAACTATGCTTCCGCAGAGGAAGGGGAGCCAGCAGGCCAGAGGTGGATGAACGCAATGCCCTCGTTTGGGTGTAGGGACTGATCAGAGCCTGAAGGTACAGAGGTGCCGTTCCCCTCACAGCTCCATAGGCAAGCACCATGGTCTTGTAACAGATGCGAGCTTCAACTGGAAGCCAGTGGAGTGTGCGGAGGAGCGGGGTGACGTGAGAGAACTTGGGAAGGTTGAACACCAGACGGGCTGCGGCATTCTGGATGAGTTGTAGGGGTTTAATGGCACAGGCAGGGAGCCCAGCCAACAGCGAGTTGCAGTAATCCAGACGGGAGATGACAAGTGCCTGGATTAGGACCTGTGCCGCTTCCTGTGTAAGGCAGGGTCGTACTCTCCGAATGTTGTAGAGCATGAACCTGCAGGATTGGGTCACCGCCTTGATGTTAGCGGAGAACGACAGGGTGTTGTCCAGGGTCACGCCAAGGCTCTTCGCACTCTGGGAGGAGGACACAACGGAGTTGTCAACCGTGATGGCGAGATCATGGAACGGGCAGTCCTTCCCCGGGAGGAAGAGCAGCTCCGTCTTGCCAAGGTTCAGCTTGAGGTGGTGATCCGTCATCCATACTGATATGTCTGCCAGACATGCAGAGATGCGATTCGCCACCTGGTTATCAGAAGGGGGAAAGGAGAAGATTAGTTGTGTATCGTCAGCGTAGCAATGATAGGAGAGGCCATGTGAGGATATGACAGAGCGCACACACACTATGTATATATTCCATAAAAAATCAGCCGTTTCCAGATACAATAGCCATTTACAACATTTACACTGTATTTCTGATTAATTTGATGTTATTTTAATGGATACTTTTTTTTGCTTTTCTTTCGAAAACAAGGACATTTCTAAGTGACCCCAAACTTTTGAATAGTAGTGTATATATAAAATAATATTTGTATTAGTTCTACTGTTTTGATATTGATTACTGCATCGTTGGGTAGAGCTCTCAAGGTAAGCATTTCACTGTTCTTGTGCATGTGACAATAAAACTTGAACTGAAAATTTGAACTGAACTGAAAAAAAATAAGATTACTTGTTAAACAAAATCTCTTTCTCTGAGCAATTGTATTAGTATAAAATAATTACATTTCATTTTGGAGTCACTTTTATTGTAAATAAGAATATAATATGTTTCTAAACACTTCTACATTAATGTGGACGCTACCATGATTACGGATAGTCCTGAATGAATCGTGAATAATGATGAGTGAGAAAGTTACAGACGCACAAAACTCACGCAAACCTCTCACCATTACAAAAACAGAGGAGGTTAGCATGTCTTGGGGGTATGATATTTTAACTTTCTTACTCATCATTATTCACGATTCATTCTGTAATCTGTAATCGCCATCTAACACCATACTGTGTTCCCAATCGGACACTTTCCCTAGTGCACTACCTTTAAATAGGGCCCACAAGGTTCTGGTCAAAAGTAGTGCACTATATAGGGAACAGAGTGACGTTTGGGACACGTACGTTGTGTAGCCTGCTGTCTGCTTCTCTCGACATAGGCAGTGTCCTATAAACCTTGTTGGAGTCACAGGGCTGTAGGTATAACAGACACTTATATTAAGTGGTTGTTTCAGAGAAACTAATGTAACATAAACCCATCAGCCAATCAGATAATTTAGCAAACACGAAGCAACCAATTAGATAATTTATCAAAAATGAATCAACCAATCGTAATAGCCAATGGAGCAGTGGTTTGGTTCACTGTGGTTTTTGGTGTGTGTGTTGTATCTGGGAGACTATCCAGAAGCTCTGGATGTGTACATATATCAGTTGACAGGGTTCTGCATTAACAACATTCTTCTTCTCATGTGGTCTCTCTCTCTCTCTCTCTCTCTCTCGCTCTCTCGCTCTCTCGCTCTCTCTCTCTCTCTCTCTCTCTCTCTCTCGCTCTCTCTCTCTCTCTCTCTCTCTCTCTCTCTCTCTCTCTCTCTCTCTCTCTCTCTCTCTCTCTCTCTCGCTCTCGTTGCTCTAAAGTACTTCTGGTTTCCTTGCAAGTCTGGCCTAGAGGTAAATAACGTCTTGTTAAATTATGCAACATGAAAGCCAATTCATACAACATAGCAGTCTTAGTTTGGGGGAAAGTACAGCAGCAACCCAGACTCCTCATTAACAGCTGTGATGTACAGGTCAACCCAGACTCCTCATTAACAGCTGTCATGTACAGGTCAACCCAGACTCCTCATTAACAGCTGTCATGTACAGGTCAACCCAGACTCCTCATTAACAGCTGTCATGTACAGGTCAACCCAGACTCCTCATTAACAGCTGTGATGTACAGGTCAACCCAGACTCCTCATTAACAGCTGTCATGTACAGGTCAACCCAGACTCCTCATTAACAGCTGTCATGTACAGGTCAACCCAGACTCCTCATTAACAGCTGTCATGTACAGGTCAACACAGACTCCTCATTAACAGCTGTGATGTACAGGTCAACCCAGATTCCTCATTAACAGCTGTCATGTACAGGTCAACCCAGACTCCTCATTAACAGCTGTGATGTACAGGTCAACCCAGACTCCTCATTAACAGCTGTCATGTACAGGTCAACCCAGACTCCTCATTAACAGCTGTCATGTACAGGTCAACCCAGACTCCTCATTAACAGCTGTGATGTACAGGTCAACCCAGACTCCTCATTAACAGCTGTCATGTACAGGTCAACCCAGACTCCTCATTAACAGCTGTCATGTACAGGTCAACCCAGACTCCTCATTAACAGCTGTCATGTACAGGTCAACACAGACTCCTCATTAACAGCTGTGATGTACAGGTCAACCCAGACTCCTCATTAACAGCTGTGATGTACAGGTCAACCCAGACTCCTCATTAACAGTTGTCATGTACAGGTCAACCCAGATTCCTCATTAGCAGCTGTCATGTACAGGTCAAGCCAGACTCCTCATTAACAGCTGTCATGTACAGGTCAAGCCAGACTCCTCATTAACAGCTGTCATGTACAGTGCACTGACACCTTCCCACTGGGCAAAAACTGGTTCAATCAACATTATTTCCACGTCATTTCAACAAAAACATCCAATGGAATGACGTTGATTGGATTTGCAAAAGTTAACCTAAATCTAATGACATGCTGACGTTTTTTTGTTGATTTTACATTGAATTCACGGTTAGTTGACAACTCAGCCAAATGTAAATCAAAACTAAACGTTGCGATGACATCTGTGCCCAGTGGGTTGCGACAGGAAGTAGGGGCAAATTAAACGGATTTAAGGCATCCGTGTTTGTGACAAACTTTCAGGTTGGTCTCTCTATAAACTGGATAGCTTTTATCTCTCTGCTGTGTTCCGATGCTGTACCATTACAGGCCTTCATTCTATACTGAAGTGTGTGTTAATATGCCTGTGTGTCTTTACTAGGCAGAGGTTTTTATCTAGTGCAACTAACTGTCTCTGTCAGGGACGGTACAGAGTTCACAAAACAAGGCAAGGTACACACAGGCAGAGGTTCACTGTCAACAACATTGCAATACACGGCCAGTCAGATGGGTAGTTACAAGGTTAGTAGTGGTTACAACACTACAGTACACAGCCAGTCAGATGGGTAGTTACAAGGTTAGTAGTGGTTACTACAGTACACAGCCAGTCAGATGGGTAGTTACAAGGTTGGTAGTGGTTACAACACTACAGTACACAGCCAGTCAGATGGGTAGTTACAAGGTTAGTAGTGGTTACTACAGTACACAGCCAGTCAGATGGGTAGTTACAAGGTTGGTAGTGGTTACTACAGTACACAGCCAGTCAGATTCATAGTTACAAAGTTGGTAGTGGTTACTTTGTTTTTTTGTTTATTAATTCGACCATTTACAAAAACAAGCACACATAAAACTTGAAAAAGCCAAACATGCACATGAGTAGAATCATGGAGGATAAGGTCTGGGACTTATTTCCATTGTGGTCCTCTTGAAACAAGATGGCTAGTCAAGATCCAACAGGGTTGAACACAGTATGACAGAGAGATAATACAACATAAAAACAAAGAAGAAGAACATCTATCTCATCATTGTAGTTACATAAAAACAAAGAAGAAGAACATCTATCTCATCATTGTAGTTACATAAAAACAAAGAAGAAGTACATCTATCTCATCATTGTAGTTACATAAAAACAAAGAAGAAGAACATCTATCTCATCATTGTAGTTACATAAAAACAAAGAAGAAGAACATCTATCTCATCATTGCAGTTACATCGTACAGGACATTCAAATGGTGACAGAAGACGTCAGACAGTTTTTTACAGGCTCCAGTATACAATAAAGTACCTTTCCCAACACTGCATTACTGAGCCAGTCAGATGGGTAGTTACAAGGTTGGTGGTGCTTACAACAGAAAGCTGCAGTAAGTCCACCTGTCACATTTGAAAGTTGCAATATGGAACTTTTAGGCTGACCCGACCAAATTCACATAGAAATGTGAGTTATAGATACGTCATTCTCATTGAAAGCAATTCTAAGAAGCGCTAGATCTGTTCTATGTGCGCTATTTCTATGCTTCCTGTTCTTAAGTTTAGTTTTTGCGTCTTTTACTTTCGGTTCTGTACACCAGCTTCAAACAGCTGAAAATACAATATATTTGGTTATGGAAAATATATTTCACAGCGGTTTTGAAGGTAAAATGAATCTCTACCTGCTTGTTTTGTCACATAAACTGACATTAGGCGAACTATTAGAATTCTAGCAACCAGGAAATGGTCTACCTTTAACTATTTTTTAAGGTGTAAAGTGTTTTGAATGCACTTTGAATAAAGTTTGATTTGAGTTCTTGTAAATGCTATTTTTTAAAGTTTTGAGTGTTCTCAGGAAGAACAGAAAGCATGTGGACAGTTTGGTGGAGGGCCGAGATGCACTTGACAAGAGGGAGAAATCCCTATTGTAATATTACTGTCATTGAGGTTTACTGTCACTTTTTTTATTTTCTATTTTTTTTCACCTTTATTTAACCAGGTAAGCCAGTTGAGAACAAGTTCTCATTTACAACTGCGACCTGGCCAAGATAAAGCAAAGCAGTGCGATAAAAACAACAACACAGAGATACATATGGGGTAAAACAAAACATCAAGTCAAAAATACCACAGAAAATATATATACAGTGTGTGCAAATGTAGCAAGTTATGGAGGTAAGGCAATAAATAGGCCATAGTGCAAAATAATTACAATTAGTATTAACACTGGAATGATAGATGTGCAAGCGATGATGTGCAAATAGACATACTGGGGTGCAAATGAGCAAAATAAATAACAATATGGGGATGAGGTAGTTGAGTGGGCTAATTTCAGAAGGGCTGTGTACAGGTGCAATGATCGGTAAGGTGCTCTGACAACTGGTGCTTAAAGTTAGTGAGGGAGATAAGAGTCTCCAGCTTCAGAGATTTTTGCAGTTCGTTCCAGTCATTGGCAGCAGAGAACTGGAAGGAATAGCGGCCAAAGGAGGTGTTGGCTTTGGGGATGGCCAGTGAGATATACCTGCTGGAGCGCATACTACGGGTGGGTGTTGCTATGGTGACCAATGAGCTAAGTTAAGGCGGAGATTTGCCTAGCAGTGATTTATAGATGGCCTGGAGACAGTGGGTTTGGCGACGAATATGTAGTGAGGACCAGCCAACAAGAGCGTACAGGTCACAGTGGTGGGTAGTATATGGGGCTTTGGTGACAAAACGGATGGCACTGTGATAGACTACATCCAATTTGTTGAGTAGAGTGTTGGAGGCTATTTTGTAAATGACATCGCCGAAGTCCAAGATCGGTAGGATAGTCAGTTTTACGATGGCATGTTTGGCAGCATGAGTGAAGGAGGCTTTGTTGCGAAATAGGAAGCCGATTCTAGATTTAACTTTGGATTGGAGATGCTTAATGTGAGTCTGGAAGGAGAGTTTACAGTCTAACCAGACACCTAGGTATTTGTAGTTGTCCACATACTCTAGGTCAGACCCGTCGAAAGTAGTGATTCTAGTCAGGTGGGCGGGTGCCAGCAGCGTTCAATTGAAGAGCATGCATTTAGTTTTACTACTGTTTAAGAGCAGTTGGAGGCTATGGAAGGAGTGTTGTATGGCATTGAAGCTCGTTTGGAGGTTTGTTAACACAGTGTCCAATGAAGGGCCAGATGTATGCAAAATGGTGTCGTCTGCGTAGAGGTGAATCTGAGAGTCACCAGCAGCAAGAGCGACATCATTGATATACACAGAGAAAAGAGTCGGCCCAAGAATTGAACCCTGTGGCACCCCCATAGAGACTGCCATAGGTCCAGACAACAGGCCCTCCGATTTGACACATTGAACTCTATCTGAGAAGTAGTTGGTGAACCAGGCGAGGCAGTCATTTGAGAAACCAAGGCTATTTAGTCTGCCAATAAGAATGCGGTGGTTGACAGAGTCGAAAGCCTTGGACAGGTCGATGAAGACGGCTGCACAGTACTGTCTATTATCGATCGCGGTTATAATATTGTTTAGGACCTTGAGCGTGGCTGAGGTGCACCCATGACCAGCTCGGAAACCGGATTGCATAGCGGAGGAGGTACGGTGGGATTCGAAATGGTCGGTGATCTGTTTGTTAACTTGGCTTTCAAAAACTTTCGAAAGGCAGGGCAGGATGGATATGGGTCTGTAGAGGCAGGAGAGAGAGATGGGATGAGAGTGACAGGTTACAGTATGATCAGGTTAGGATGTGGACGGGTCAAATTCATCTTCATCTAAGTTGTTCAACAGACATCATCGTCATCGTAACAGGTGTCAACCTCTTCAATCTTATCATATTTGTCTTATCTTTCATTTCTAGTCACATGTCGTGGTTATTTGGTACTGTATGCCCGTGCAGTCAGGCATCAAATATTTAACATCGATAAGAGCCAAACAGTGTGCCTAAATGAAAGGTTTGAACATACCTTTAGCAGTACACTGACTGCACTACATACTGTGGTGGAAGGGAGGGGTTGAAGAGGAGATGTTAGGAGAGAGTAGTAGACTGTCTCTCTATCAATGTAAGAGTAGTAGACTGTCTCTCTGTCTCTCCATCTATCCATCTAAGAGTAGTAGACTGTCTCTCCATCTCTCAATCTAAGAGTAGTAGACTGTCTCTCTATCTCTCTATCTAAGAGTAGTAGACTGTCTCTCTATCTCTCTATCTAAGAGTAGTAGACTGTCTCTCTATCTCTCCATCTAAGAGTAGTAGACTGTCTCTCTATCTCTCTATCTAAGAGTAGTAGACTGTCTCTCTATCTCTCTCTCTAAGAGTAGTAGACTGTCTCTCTATCTCTCTATCTAAGAGTAGTAGACTGTCTCTCTATCTCTCTATCTAAGAGTAGTAGACTGTCTCTCTATCTCTCTATCTAAGAGTAGTAGACTGTCTCTCTATCTCTCCATCTAAGAGTAGTAGACTGTCTCTCTATCTCTCTATCTAAGAGTAGTAGACTGTCTCTCTATCTCTCTATCTAAGAGTAGTAGACTGTCTCTCTATCTCCCTATCTAAGAATAGTAGACTGTCTCTCTATCTCCCTATCTAAGAATAGTAGACTGTCTCTCTATCTCTCTATCTAAGAGCAGTTAGTTTATCAACACACTGGGGGGGTTAGTTTATCAACACTCTGGGGATGTTAGTTTATCAACACTCTGCGGGGGTTAGTTTACCAATGCTCTGGGGGGGTTAGTTTATCAACACTCTGGGGGGTAAGTTTACCAACACTCTGGGGATGTTAGTTTATCAACACTCTGGGGATGTTAGTTTATCAACACTCTGGAGGGGTTATTTTATCAACACTCTGGGGGGGTTAGTTTATCAACACTCTGGGGGGGTATGTTTACCAACACTCTGGGGATGTTAGTTTATCAACACTCTGGGGATGTTAGTTTACCAACACTGTGGGGATGTTAGTTTATTAACACCCTGGGGGGGTTAGTTTACCAACACTCTGGGGGGGTTAGTTTATCAACACTCTGGGGGGGTAAGTTTACCAACACTCTGGGGGGGTTAGATTATCAACACTCTGGGGGGGTTAGTTTATCAACGCTCTGGGGGGGGTTAGTTTATCAACACTCTGGGGGGGTAAGTTTACCAACACTCTGGGGATGTTAGTTTATCAACACTCTGGGGATGTTAGTTTATCAACACTCTGGAGATGTTAGTTTATCAACACTCTGGGGATGTTAGTTTATCAACACTCTGGGGGGGGTTAGTTTATCAACACTCTGGGGATGTTAGTTTATCAACACTCTGGGGGGGTAGGTTTACCAACACTCTGGGGGGGTTAGTTTATCAACACTCTGGGGATGTTAGTTTATCAACACTCTGGGGGGGTTAGTTTATCAACACTCTGGGGGGGTTAGTTTATCAACACTCTGGGGATGTTAGTTTATCAACACTCTGGGGGGGTTAGTTTACCAACACTCTGGGGATATTAGTTTATCAACACTCTGGGGGGGTTCGTTTACCAACACTCTGGGCGGGTTAGTTTACCAACACTCTGGGGGTGTTAGTTTATTAACACTCTGGGGGGGGGGTTAGTTTATCAACACTCTGGGGGGGGTTAGTTTACCAACACTCTGGGGGTGTTAGTTTACCAACACTCTGGGGGGGTTAGTTTACCAAAACTATGGGGAAGTTTATTTATCAACACTCTGTCGGGGTTAATTTACCAACACTCTGGGGGGGTTAGTTTATCAACACTCTGGGGATGTTTGTTTATCAACACTCTGCGGGGGTTAGTTTACCAACGCTCTGGGGGGGTTAGTTTATCAACACTCTGGGGGGGTAAGTTTACCAACACTCTGGGGATGTTAGTTTATCAACACTCTGGGGATGTTAGTTTATCAACACTCTGGAGGGGTTATTTTATCAACACTCTGGGGGGGTTAGTTTATCAACACTCTGGGGGGTACGTTTACCAACACTCTGGGGATGTTAGTTTATCAACACTCTGGGGATGTTAGTTTACCAACACTGTGGGGATGTTAGTTTATTAACACCCTGGGGGGGTTAGTTTACCAACACTCTGGGGGGGTTAGTTTATCAACACTCTGGGGATGTTAGTTTATCAACACTCTGGGGGGTAAGTTTACCAACACTCTGGGGGGTTAGTTTATCAACACTCTGGGGGGTTAGTTTATCAACGCTCTGGGGGTTAGTTTATCAACACTCTGGGGGGGTAAGTTTACCAACACTCTGGGGATGTTAGTTTATCAACACTCTGGGGATGTTAGTTTACCAACACTGTGGGGATGTTAGTTTATTAACACCCTGGGGGGGTTAGTTTACCAACACTCTGGGGGGGTTAGTTTATCAACACTCTGGGGGGGTATGTTTACCAACACTCTGGGGATGTTAGTTTATCAACACTCTGGGGATGTTAGTTTACCAACACTGTGGGGATGTTAGTTTATTAACACCCTGGGGGGGTTAGTTTACCAACACTCTGGGGGGGTTAGTTTATCAACACTCTGGGGGGGTAAGTTTACCAACACTCTGGGGGGTTAGATTATCAACACTCTGGGGGGGTTAGTTTATCAACGCTCTGGGGGGGGTTAGTTTATCAACACTCTGGGGGGTAAGTTTACCAACACTCTGGGGATGTTAGTTTATCAACACTCTGGGGATGTTAGTTTATCAACACTCTGGAGATGTTAGTTTATCAACACTCTGGGGATGTTAGTTTATCAACACTCTGGGGGGGTTAGTTTATCAACACTCTGGGGATGTTAGTTTATCAACACTCTGGGGGGTAGGTTTACCAACACTCTGGGGGGGTTAGTTTATCAACACTCTGGGGATGTTAGTTTATCAACACTCTGGGGGGGTTAGTTTATCAACACTCTGGGGGGGTTAGTTTATCAACACTCTGGGGATGTTAGTTTATCAACACTCTGGGGGGGTTAGTTTACCAACACTCTGGGGATATTAGTTTATCAACACTCTGGGGGGTTCGTTTACCAACACTCTGGGCGGGTTAGTTTACCAACACTCTGGGGGTGTTAGTTTATTAACACTCTGGGGGGGGGTTAGTTTATCAACACTCTGGGGGGTTAGTTTACCAACACTCTGGGGGTGTTAGTTTACCAACACTCTGGGGGGTTAGTTTACCAAAACTATGGGGAAGTTTATTTATCAACACTCTGTCGGGGTTAATTTACCAACACTCTGGGGGTTAGTTTATCAACACTCTGGGGATGTTTGTTTATCAACACTCTGCGGGGTTAGTTTACCAACGCTCTGGGGGGGTTAGTTTATCAACACTCTGGGGGGTAAGTTTACCAACACTCTGGGGATGTTAGTTTATCAACACTCTGGGGATGTTAGTTTATCAACACTCTGGAGGGGTTATTTTATCAACACTCTGGGGGGTTAGTTTATCAACACTCTGGGGGGAGTACGTTTACCAACACTCTGGGGATGTTAGTTTATCAACACTCTGGGGATGTTAGTTTACCAACACTGTGGGGATGTTAGTTTATTAACACCCTGGGGGGTTAGTTTACCAACACTCTGGGGGGGGTTAGTTTATCAACACTCTGGGGATGTTAGTTTATCAACACTCTGGGGGGTAAGTTTACCAACACTCTGGGGGGGTTAGTTTATCAACACTCTGGGGGTTAGTTTATCAACGCTCTGGGGGGTTAGTTTATCAACACTCTGGGGGTAAGTTTACCAACACTCTGGGGATGTTAGTTTATCAACACTCTGGGGATGTTAGTTTATCAACACTCTGGAGATGTTAGTTTATCAACACTCTGGGGGTGTTAGTTTATCAACACTCTGGGGGGGGGTTAGTTTATCAACACTCTGGGGATGTTAGTTTATCAACACTCTGGGGGGGTAAGTTTACCAACACTCTGGGGGGGTTAGTTTATCAACACTCTGGGGGGGGTTAGTTTATCAACACTCTGGGGATGTTAGTTTATCAACACTCTGGTGGGGTTAGTTTAAAAACACTCTGGGGGGGTTAGTTTATCAACACTCTGGGGATGTTAGTTTATCAACACTCTGGGGAGTTAGTTTACCAACACTCTGGGGATGTTAGTTTATCAACACTCTGGGGGTTCGTTTACCAACACTCTGGGCGGGTTAGTTTACAAACACTCTGTCGATGTTAGTTTATCAACACTCTGGGGGGTTATTTTATTAACACTCTGTTGGGGTTAGTTTACCAACGCTCTGGGGGGGTTAGTTTATCAACACTCTGGGGGGGTAAGTTTACCAACACTCTGGGGGGTTAGTTTTTCAACACTCTGGGGATGTTAGTTTATCAACACTCTGGGGGGTTATTTTATCAACACTTTGGGGGGGTTAGTTTTTCAACACTCTGGGGGGGTACGTTTACCAACACTCTGGGGATGTTAGTTTATCAACACTCTGGGGATGTTAGTTTACCAACACTTTGGGGATGTTAGTTTATCAACACCCTGGGGGGGTTAGTTTACCAACACTCTGGGGATGTTAGTTTATCAACACTCTGGGGGGGTAAGTTTACCAACACTCTGGGGGGGTTAGTTTATCAACACTCTGGGGGGGTTAGTTTATCAACGCTCTGGGGGGGTTAGTTTATCAACACTCTGGGGGGGTAAGTTTACCAACACTCTGGGGATGTAAGTTTACCAACACTCTGGGGATGTTAGTTTATCAACACTTTGGGGATGTTAGTTTATCAACTTCTGGGGGGGTTAGTTTATCAAAACTCTGGGGATGTTAGTTTATCAACACTCTGGGGGGTAAGTTTACCAACACTCTGGGGGGGGTTAGTTTATCAACACTCTGGGGGGTTAGTTTATCAACACCCTGGGTATGTTAGTTTATCAACACTCTGGGGGGTTAGTTTATCAACACTCTGGGGGTTAGTTTATCATCACTCTGGGGATGTTAGTTTACCAACACTCTGGGGATGTTAGTTTATCAACACTCTGGGGATGTTAGTTTAACAACACTCTTTGGGGTTAGTTTATCAACACTCTGGGGGGTTAGTTTATCAACACTCTGGGGATGTTAGGTCATCAACACTCTGGGGATGTTAGTTTATCAACACTCTGGGGGGTTAGTTTATCAACACTCTGGGGATGTTAGTTTATCAACACTCTGGGGGGGTAAGTTTACCAACACTCTGGGGATGTTAGTTTATCAACACTCTGGAGGGGTTATTTTATCAACACTTTGGGGGGGTTAGTTTATCAACACTCTGGGGGGGTACGGTTACCAACACTCTGGGGATGTTAGTTTATCAACACTCTGGGGATGTTAGTTTACCAACACTGTGGGGATGTTAGTTTATTAACACCCTGGGGGGGTTAGTTTACCAACACTCTGGGGGGTTAGTTTATCAACACTCTGGGGATGTTAGTTTATCAACACTCTGGGGGGTAAGTTTACCAACACTCTGGGGGGTTAGTTTATCAACACTCTGGGGGTTAGTTTATCAACGCTCTGGGGGGGATAGTTTATCAACACTCTGGGGGGGTAAGTTTACCAACACTCTGGGGATGTTAGTTTATCAACACTCTGGAGATGTTAGTTTATCAACACTCTGGGGATGTTAGTTTATCAACACTCTGGGGGGGTTAGTTTATCAACACTCTGGGGATGTTAGTTTATCAACACTCTGGGGATGTTAGTTTATCAACACTCTGGAGATGTTAGTTTATCAACACTCTGGGGATGTTAGTTTATCAACACTCTGGGGGGGTTAGTTTATCAACACTCTGGGGATGTTAGTTTATCAACACTCTGGGGGGTAAGTTTACCAACACTCTGGGGGGGTTAGTTTATCAACACTCTGGGGGGGTTAGTTTATCAACACTCTGGGGATGTTAGTTTATCAACACTCTGGGGGGGTTAGTTTATCAACACTCTGGGGATGTTAGTTTATCAACACTCTGGGGGGGTTAGTTTATCAACACTCTGGGGATGTTAGTTTATCAACACTCTGGGGGGTTAGTTTATCAACACTCTGGGGGGGTTAGTTTATCAACACTCTGGGGATGTTCGTTTATCTACACTCTGGGGGCGTTAGTTTACCAACACTCTGGGGATGTTAGTTTATCAACATTCTGCGGGGGTTAGTTTACCAACGCTCTGGGGGGGTTAATTTATCAACACTCTGGGGGGGTAAGTTTACCAACACTCTGGGGATGTTAGTTTATCAACACTCTGGGGATGTTAGTTTATCAACACTCTGGAGGGGTTATTTTATCAACACTCTGGGGGGTTAGTTTATCTACACTCTGGGGGAAGTACGGTTACCAACACTCTGGGGATGTTAGTTTATCAACACTCTGGGGATGTTAGTTTACCAACACTGTGGGGATGTTAATTTATTAACACCCTGGGGGAAGTTAGTTTACCAACACTCTGGGGATGTTAGTTTATCAACACTCTGGGTATGTTAGTTTATCAACACTCTGGAGATGTTAGTTTATCAACACTCTGGGGATGTTAGTTTATCAACACTCTGGGGATATTAGTTTATCAACACTCTGGGGGGGTTCGTTTACCAACACTCTGGGGGGGTAAGTTTACCAACACTCTGGGGGGGTTAGTTTATCAACACTCTGGGGGGGTTAGTTTATCAACACTCTGGGGATGTTAGTTTATCAACACTCTGGTGGGGTTAGTTTAAAAACACTCTGGGGGGGTTAGTTTATCAACACTCTGGGGATGTTAGTTTATCAACACTCTGGGGGGGTTAGTTTACCAACACTCTGGGGATGTTAGTTTATCAACACTCTGGGGGGGTTCGTTTACCAACACTCTGGGCGGGTTAGTTTACAAACACTCTGTCGATGTTAGTTTATCAACACTCTGGGGGGGTTATTTTATTAACACTCTGTTGGGGTTAGTTTACCAACGCTCTGGGGGGGTTAGTTTATCAACACTCTGGGGGGGTAAGTTTACCAACACTCTGGGGGGGTTAGTTTTTCAACACTCTGGGGATGTTAGTTTATCAACACTCTGGGGGGGTTATTTTATCAACACTTTGGGGGTTAGTTTTTCAACACTCTGGGGGGGGTACGTTTACCAACACTCTGGGGATGTTAGTTTATCAACACTCTGGGGATGTTAGTTTACCAACACTTTGGGGATGTTAGTTTATCAACACCCTGGGGGGGTTAGTTTACCAACACTCTGGGGATGTTAGTTTATCAACACTCTGGGGGGTAAGTTTACCAACACTCTGGGGGGTTAGTTTATCAACACTCTGGGGGGTTAGTTTATCAACGCTCTGGGGGGGTTAGTTTATCAACACTCTGGGGGGGTAAGTTTACCAACACTCTGGGGATGTAAGTTTACCAACACTCTGGGGATGTTAGTTTATCAACACTTTGGGGATGTTAGTTTATCAACTTCTGGGGGGGTTAGTTTATCAAAACTCTGGGGATGTTAGTTTATCAACACTCTGGGGGGGTAAGTTTACCAACACTCTGGGGGGGTTAGTTTATCAACACTCTGGGGGGGTTAGTTTATCAACACTCTGGGTATGTTAGTTTATCAACACTCTGGGGGGGTTAGTTTATCAACACTCTGGGGGGGTTAGTTTATCATCACTCTGGGGATGTTAGTTTACCAACACTCTGGGGATGTTAGTTTATCAACACTCTGGGGATGTTAGTTTAACAACACTCTTTGGGGTTAGTTTATCAACACTCTGGGGGGTTAGTTTATCAACACTCTGGGGATGTTAGGTCATCAACACTCTGGGGATGTTAGTTTATCAACACTCTGGGGGGGTTAGTTTATCAACACTCTGGGGATGTTAGTTTATCAACACTCTGGGGGGGTAAGTTTACCAACACTCTGGGGATGTTAGTTTATCAACACTCTGGAGGGGTTATTTTATCAACACTTTGGGGGGGTTAGTTTATCAACACTCTGGGGGGTACGGTTACCAATACTCTGGGGATGTTAGTTTATCAACACTCTGGGGATGTTAGTTTACCAACACTGTGGGGATGTTAGTTTATTAACACCCTGGGGAGTTAGTTTACCAACACTCTGGGGGGGGTTAGTTTATCAACACTCTGGGGATGTTAGTTTATCAACACTCTGGGGGGTAAGTTTACCAACACTCTGGGGGGTTAGTTTATCAACACTCTGGGGGTTAGTTCATCAACGCTCTGGGGGGGATAGTTTATCAACACTCTGGGGGGGGTAAGTTTACCAACACTCTGGGGATGTTAGTTTATCAACACTCTGGAGATGTTAGTTTATCAACACTCTGGGGATGTTAGTTTATCAACACTCTGGGGGGGTTAGTTTATCAACACTCTGGGGATGTTAGTTTATCAACACTCTGGGGGTAAGTTTACCAACACTCTGGGGGGTTAGTTTATCAACACTCTGGGGGGTTAGTTTATCAACACTCTGGGGATGTTAGTTTATCAACACTCTGGGGGGGTTAGTTTATCAACACTCTGGGGATGTTAGTTTATCAACACTCTGGGGGGGTTAGTTTATCAACACTCTGGGGATGTTAGTTTATCAACACTCTGGGGGGGTTAGTTTATCAACACTCTGGGGGGTTAGTTTATCAACACTCTGGGGATGTTCGTTTATCTACACTCTGGGGGCGTTAGTTTACCAACACTCTGGGGATGTTAGTTTATCAACATTCTGCGGGGTTAGTTTACCAACGCTCTGGGGGGTTAATTTATCAACACTCTGGGGGGTAAGTTTACCAACACTCTGGGGATGTTAGTTTATCAACACTCTGGGGATGTTAGTTTATCAACACTCTGGAGGGGTTATTTTATCAACACTCTGGGGGGGTTAGTTTATCTACACTCTGGGGGGGGTACGGTTACCAACACTCTGGGGATGTTAGTTTATCAACACTCTGGGGATGTTAGTTTACCAACACTGTGGGGATGTTAATTTATTAACACCCTGGGGGGGTTAGTTTACCAACACTCTGGGGATGTTAGTTTATCAACACTCTGGGTATGTTAGTTTATCAACACTCTGGAGATGTTAGTTTATCAACACTCTGGGGATGTTAGTTTATCAACACTCTGGGGATATTAGTTTATCAACACTCTGGGGGGGTTCGTTTACCAACACTCTGGGCGGGTTAGTTTACCAACACTCTGGGGGTGTTAGTTTATTAACACTCTGGGGGGTTAGTTTATCAACACTCTGGGGGGGTTAGTTTACCAACACTCTGGGGTGTTAGTTTACCAACACTCTGGGGGGTTAGTTTACCAACACTATGGGGAAGTTTATTTATCAACACTCTGTCGATGTTATTTTATCAACACTCTGGGGGTACGTTTACCAACGCTCTGGGGATGTTAGTTTATCAACACTCTGGGGATGTTAGTTTACCAACACTGTGGGGATGTTAGTTTATTAACACCCTGGGGGGGTTAGTTTACCAACACTCTGGAGGGGTTAGTTTATCAACACTCTGGGGATGTTAGTTTATCAACACTCTGGGGGGGTAAGTTTACCAACACTCTGGGGGGGTTAGTTTATCAACACTCTGGGGGGGTTAGTTTAGCAACGCTCTGGGGGGGTTAGTTTATCAACACTCTGGGGGGGTAAGTTTACCAACACTCTGGGGATGTTAGTTTATCAACACTCTGGGGATGTTAGTTTATCAACACTCTGGAGATGTTAGTTTATCAACACTCTGGGGATGTTAGTTTATCAACACTCTGGGGGGGGTTAGTTTATCAACACTCTGGGGATGTTAGTTTATCAACACTCTGGGGGGGTAAGTTTACCAACACTCTGGGGGGGTAAGTTTATCAACACTCTGGGGATGTTAGTTTATCAACACTCTGGGGGGGTTAGTTTATCAACAGTCTGGGGGGTTAGTTTATCAACACTCTGGGGATGTTAGTTTATCAACACTCTGCGGTGGTAAGTTTACCAACACTCTGGGGGGGTAAGTTTACCAACACTCTGGGGGGTTAGTTTATCAACACTCTGGGGGGTTAGTTTATCAATGCTCTGGGGGGTTAGTTTATCAACACTCTGGGGGTTAAGTTTACCAACACTCTGGGGATGTTCGTTTATCAACACTCTGGGGGCGTTAGTTTACCAACACTCTGGAGATGTTAGTTTATCAACACTCTGCGGGGGTTAGTTTACCAACGCTCTGGGGGGGTTAGTTTATCAACACTCTGGGGGGTAAGTTTACCAACACTCTGGGGATGTTAGTTTATCAACACTCTGGGGATGTTAGTTTATCAACACTCTGGAGGGGTTATTTTATCAACACTCTGGGGGGTTAGTTTATCAACACTCTGGGGGTACATTTACCAACACTCTGGGGATGTTAGTTTATCAACACTCTGGGGATGTTAGTGTACCAACACTGTGGGGATGTTAGTTTATTAACACCCTGGGGGTTAGTTTACCAACACTCTGGGGGGGTTAGTTTATCAACACTCTGGGGATGTTAGTTTATCAACACTCTGGGGGGTAAGTTTACCAACACTCTGGGGGGTTAGTTTATCAACACTCTGGGGGGTTAGTTTATCAATGCTCTGGGGGTTAGTTTATCAACACTCTGGGGGGGTAAGTTCACCAACACTCTGGGGATGTTAGTTTATCAACACTCTGGGGATGTTAGTTTATCAACACTCTGGAGATGTTAGTTTATCAACACTCTGGGGATGTTAGTTTATCAACACTCTGGGGGGGTTAGTTTATCAACACTCTGGGGATGTTAGTTGATCAACACTCTGGGGGGGTAAGTTTACCAACACTCTGGGGGGGTTAGTTTATCAACACTCTGGGGGGGTTAGTTTATCAACACTCTGGGGATGTTAGTTTATCAACACTCTGGGGGGGTAAGTTTACCAACACTCTGGGGGGGTTAGTTTATCAACACTCTGGGGGGGTTAGTTTATCAACACTCTGGGTATGTTAGTTTAACAACACTCTTTGGGGTTAGTTTATCAACACTCTGGGGGGTTAGTTTATCAACACTCTGGGGATGTTAGGTCATCAACACTCTGGGGATGTTAGTTTATCAACACTCTGGGGGGGTTAGTTTATCAACACTCTGGGGATGTTAGTTTATCAACACTCTGGGGGGTAAGTTTACCAACACTCTGGGGATGTTAGTTTATCAACACTCTGGAGGGGTTATTTTATCAACACTTTGGGGGGTTAGTTTATCAACACTCTGGGGGGAATACGGTTACCAACACTCTGGGGATGTTAGTTTATCAACACTCTGGGGATGTTAGTTTACCAACACTGTGGGGATGTTAGTTTATTAACACCCTGGGGGGGTTAGTTTACCAACACTCTGGGGGGGTTAGTTTATCAACACTCTGGGGATGTTAGTTTATCAACACTCTGGGGGGTAAGTTTACCAACACTCTGGGGGGGTTAGTTTATCAACACTCTGGGGGGGTTAGTTCATCAACGCTCTGGGGGGGATAGTTTATCAACACTCTGGGGGGGTAAGTTTACCAACACTCTGGGGATGTTAGTTTATCAACACTCTGGAGATGTTAGTTTATCAACACTCTGGGGATGTTAGTTTATCAACACTCTGGGGGGGTTAGTTTATCAACACTCTGGGGATGTTAGTTTATCAACACTCTGGGGGGTAAGTTTACCAACACTCTGGGGGGGTTAGTTTATCAACACTCTGGGGGGTTAGTTTATCAACACTCTGGGGATGTTAGTTTATCAACACTCTGGGGGGGGTTAGTTTATCAACACTCTGGGGATGTTAGTTTATCAACACTCTGGGGGGTTAGTTTATCAACACTCTGGGGATGTTAGTTTATCAACACTCTGGGGGGGTTAGTTTATCAACACTCTGGGGGGGTTAGTTTATCAACACTCTGGGGATGTTCGTTTATCTACACTCTGGGGGCGTTAGTTTACCAACACTCTGGGGATGTTAGTTTATCAACATTCTGCGGGGGTTAGTTTACCAACGCTCTGGGGGGGTTAATTTATCAACACTCTGGGGGGGTAAGTTTACCAACACTCTGGGGATGTTAGTTTATCAACACTCTGGGGATGTTAGTTTATCAACACTCTGGAGGGGTTATTTTATCAACACTCTGGGGGGGTTAGTTTATCTACACTCTGGGGGGGGTACGGTTACCAACACTCTGGGGATGTTAGTTTATCAACACTCTGGGGATGTTAGTTTACCAACACTGTGGGGATGTTAATTTATTAACACCCTGGGGGGGTTAGTTTACCAACACTCTGGGGATGTTAGTTTATCAACACTCTGGGTATGTTAGTTTATCAACACTCTGGAGATGTTAGTTTATCAACACTCTGGGGATGTTAGTTTATCAACACTCTGGGGATATTAGTTTATCAACACTCTGGGGGGGTTCGTTTACCAACACTCTGGGCGGGTTAGTTTACCAACACTCTGGGGGTGTTAGTTTATTAACACTCTGGGGGGGTTAGTTTATCAACACTCTGGGGGGGTTAGTTTACCAACACTCTGGGGGTGTTAGTTTACCAACACTCTGGGGGGGTTAGTTTACCAACACTATGGGGAAGTTTATTTATCAACACTCTGTCGATGTTATTTTATCAACACTCTGGGGGGGTACGTTTACCAACGCTCTGGGGATGTTAGTTTATCAACACTCTGGGGATGTTAGTTTACCAACACTGTGGGGATGTTAGTTTATTAACACCCTGGGGGGGTTAGTTTACCAACACTCTGGAGGGGTTAGTTTATCAACACTCTGGGGATGTTAGTTTATCAACACTCTGGGGGGGTAAGTTTACCAACACTCTGGGGGGTTAGTTTATCAACACTCTGGGGGGTTAGTTTAGCAACGCTCTGGGGGGTTAGTTTATCAACACTCTGGGGGGGTAAGTTTACCAACACTCTGGGGATGTTAGTTTATCAACACTCTGGGGATGTTAGTTTATCAACACTCTGGAGATGTTAGTTTATCAACACTCTGGGGATGTTAGTTTATCAACACTCTGGGGGGTTAGTTTATCAACACTCTGGGGATGTTAGTTTATCAACACTCTGGGGGTAAGTTCACCAACACTCTGGGGGGGTAAGTTTATCAACACTCTGGGGATGTTAGTTTATCAACACTCTGGGGGGGTTAGTTTATCAACAGTCTGGGGGGGTTAGTTTATCAACACTCTGGGGATGTTAGTTTATCAACACTCTGCGGTGGTAAGTTTACCAACACTCTGGGGGGGTAAGTTTACCAACACTCTGGGGGGTTAGTTTATCAACACTCTGGGGGGGTTAGTTTATCAATGCTCTGGGGGTTAGTTTATCAACACTCTGGGGGGTTAAGTTTACCAACACTCTGGGGATGTTCGTTTATCAACACTCTGGGGGCGTTAGTTTACCAACACTCTGGAGATGTTAGTTTATCAACACTCTGCGGGGGTTAGTTTACCAACGCTCTGGGGGGGTTAGTTTATCAACACTCTGGGGGGGTAAGTTTACCAACACTCTGGGGATGTTAGTTTATCAACACTCTGGGGATGTTAGTTTATCAACACTCTGGAGGGGTTATTTTATCAACACTCTGGGGGGGTTAGTTTATCAACACTCTGGGGGGGTACATTTACCAACACTCTGGGGATGTTAGTTTATCAACACTCTGGGGATGTTAGTGTACCAACACTGTGGGGATGTTAGTTTATTAACACCCTGGGGGGGTTAGTTTACCAACACTCTGGGGGGTTAGTTTATCAACACTCTGGGGATGTTAGTTTATCAACACTCTGGGGGGGTAAGTTTACCAACACTCTGGGGGGGTTAGTTTATCAACACTCTGGGGGGGTTAGTTTATCAATGCTCTGGGGGGGTTAGTTTATCAACACTCTGGGGGGGTAAGTTCACCAACACTCTGGGGATGTTAGTTTATCAACACTCTGGGGATGTTAGTTTATCAACACTCTGGAGATGTTAGTTTATCAACACTCTGGGGATGTTAGTTTATCAACACTCTGGGGGGGTTAGTTTATCAACACTCTGGGGATGTTAGTTGATCAACACTCTGGGGGGGTAAGTTTACCAACACTCTGGGGGGGTTAGTTTATCAACACTCTGGGGGGGTTAGTTTATCAACACTCTGGGGATGTTAGTTTATCAACACTCTGGGGGGGTAAGTTTACCAACACTCTGGGGGGGTTAGTTTATCAACACTCTGGGGGGGGTTAGTTTATCAACACTCTGGGTATGTTAGTTTATCAACACTCTGGGGGGGTTAGTTTATCAACACTCTGGGGGGGTTAGTTTATCATCACTCTGGGGATGTTAGTTTACCAACACTCTGGGGATGTCAGTTTATCAACACTCTGGGGATGTTAGTTTATCAACACTCTTGGGGGTTAGTTTATCAACACTCTGGGGGGTTAGTTTATCAACACTCTTGGGATGTTAGGTCATCAACACTCTGGGGATGTTAGTTTATCAACACTCTGGGGGGGTTAGTTTATCAACACTCTGGGGATGTTAGTTTATCAACACTCTGGGGGGGTAAGTTTACCAACACTCTGGGGATGTTAGTTTATCAACACTCTGGAGGGGTTATTTTATCAACACTTTGGGGGGTTAGTTTATCAACACTCTGGGGGGGTACGGTTACCAACACTCTGGGGATGTTAGTTTATCAACACTCTGGGGATGTTAGTTTACCAACACTGTGGGGATGTTAGTTTATTAACACCCTGGGGGGGTTAGTTTACCAACACTCTGGGGGGGTTAGTTTATCAACACTCTGGGGGGGTAAGTTCACCAACACTCTGGGGATGTTAGTTTATCAACACTCTGGGGATGTTAGTTTATCAACACTCTGGAGATGTTAGTTTATCAACACTCTGGGGATGTTAGTTTATCAACACTCTGGGGGGGTTAGTTTATCAACACTCTGGGGATGTTAGTTGATCAACACTCTGGGGATGTTAGTTTATCAACACTCTGGGGGGGGTTAGTTTATCAACACTCTGGGGGAAGTTAGTTTATCAACACTCTGGGGATGTTAGTTTATCAACACTCTGGGGGGTAAGTTTACCAACACTCTGGGGGGGTTAGTTTATCAACACTCTGGGGGGGTTAGTTTATCAACACTCTGGGTATGTTAGTTTATCAACACTCTGGGGGGGTTAGTTTATCAACACTCTGGGGGGGTTAGTTTATCATCACTCTGGGGATGTTAGTTTACCAACACTCTGGGGATGTCAGTTTATCAACACTCTGGGGGGTTAGTTTATCAACACTCTTGGGATGTTAGGTCATCAACACTCTGGGGATGTTAGTTTATCAACACTCTGGGGGGGTTAGTTTATCAACACTCTGGGGATGTTAGTTTATCAACACTCTGGGGGGGTAAGTTTACCAACACTCTGGGGATGTTAGTTTATCAACACTCTGGAGGGGTTATTTTATCAACACTTTGTGGGGGTTAGTTTATCAACACTCTGGGGGGGGTACGGTTACCAACACTCTGGGGATGTTAGTTTATCAACACTCTGGGGATGTTAGTTTACCAACACTGTGGGGATGTTAGTTTATTAACACCCTGGGGGGGTTAGTTTACCAACACTCTGGGGGGGTTAGTTTATCAACACTCTGGGGATGTTAGTTTATCAACACTCTGGGGGGGTTAGTTTATCAACGCTCTGGGGGGGATAGTTTATCAACACTCTGGGGGGGGTAAGTTTACCAACACTCTGGGGATGTTAGTTTATCAACACTCTGGAGATGTTAGTTTATCAACACTCTGGGGATGTTAGTTTATCAACACTCTGGGGGGTTAGTTTATCAACACTCTGGGGATGTTAGTTTATCAACACTCTGGGGGGTAAGTTTACCAACACTCTGGGGGGGTTAGTTTATCAACACTCTGGGGGGGTTAGTTTATCAACACTCTGGGGATGTTAGTTTATCAACACTCTGGGGGGTTAATTTATCAACACTCTGGGGGGTTAGTTTATCAACACTCTGGGGATGTTAGTTTATCAACACTCTGGGGGGGTTAGTTTATCAACACTCTGGGGATGTTAGTTTATCAACACTCTGGGGGGGTTAGTTTATCAACACTCTGGGGGGGTTAGTTTATCAACACTCTGGGGATGTTCGTTTATCTACACTCTGGGGGCGTTAGTTTACCAACACTCTGGGGATGTTAGTTTATCAACATTCTGCGGGGGTTAGTTTACCAACGCTCTGGGGGGGTTAATTTATCAACACTCTGGGGGGTAAGTTTACCAACACTCTGGGGATGTTAGTTTATCAACACTCTGGGGATGTTAGTTTATCAACACTCTGGAGGGGTTATTTTATCAACACTCTGGGGGGTTAGTTTATCTACACTCTGGGGGGGTACGGTTACCAACACTCTGGGGATGTTAGTTTATCAACACTCTGGGGATGTTAGTTTACCAACACTGTGGGGATGTTAATTTATTAACACCCTGGGGGTTAGTTTACCAACACTCTGGGGATGTTAGTTTATCAACACTCTGGGTATATTAGTTTATCAACACTCTGGAGATGTTAGTTTATCAACACTCTGGGGATGTTAGTTTATCAACACTCTGGGGATATTAGTTTATCAACACTCTGGGGGGGTTCGTTTACCAACACTCTGGGCGGGTTAGTTTACCAACACTCTGGGGGTGTTAGTTTATTAACACTCTGGGGGGGTTAGTTTACCAACACTATGGGGAAGTTTATTTATCAACACTCTGTCGATGTTATTTTATCAACACTCTGGGGGGGTTAGTTTATCAACACTCTGGGGGGGTACGTTTACCAACACTCTGGGGGGGGTTAGTTTACCAACACTCTGGGGGTGTTAGTTTACCAACACTCTGGGGGGGTTAGTTTACCAACACTATGGGGAAGTTTATTTATCAACACTCTGTCGATGTTATTTTATCAACACTCTGGGGGGGTTAGTTTATCAACACTCTGGGGGGGTACGTTTACCAACACTCTGGGGATGTTAGTTTATCAACACTCTGGGGATGTTAGTTTACCAACACTGTGGGGATGTTAGTTTATTAACACCCTGGGGGGGTTAGTTTACCAACACTCTGGGGGGTTAGTTTATCAACACTCTGGGGATGTTAGTTTATCAACACTCTGGGGGGTAAGTTTACCAACACTCTGGGGGGTTAGTTTATCAACACTCTGGGGGGTTAGTTTAGCAACGCTCTGGGGGGGTTAGTTTATCAACACTCTGGGGGGGTAAGTTTACCAACACTCTGGGGATGTTAGTTTATCAACACTCTGGGGATGTTAGTTTATCAACACTCTGGAGATGTTAGTTTATCAAAACTCTGGGGATGTTAGTTTATCAACACTCTGGGGGGGTTAGTTTATCAACACTCTGGGGATGTTAGTTTATCAACACTCTGGGGGGGTAAGTTTACCAACACTCTGGGGGGGTTAGTTTATCAACACTCTGGGGATGTTAGTTTATCAACACTCTGGGGGGGTTAGTTTATCAACAGTCTGGGGGGTTAGTTTATCAACACTCTGGGGATGTTAGTTTATCAACACTCTGCGGTGGTAAGTTTACCAACACTCTGGGGGGGTAAGTTTACCAACACTCTGGGGGGGTTAGTTTATCAACACTCTGGGGGGGTTAGTTTATCAATGCTCTGGGGGGGTTAGTTTATCAACACTCTGGGGGGTTAAGTTTACCAACACTCTGGGGATGTTCGTTTATCAACACTCTGGGGGCGTTAGTTTACCAACACTCTGGAGATGTTAGTTTATCAACACTCTGCGGGGGTTACTTTACCAACGCTCTGGGGGGGTTAGTTTATCAACACTCTGGGGGGGTAAGTTTACCAACACTCTGGGGATGTTAGTTTATCAACACTCTGGGGATGTTAGTTTATCAACACTCTGGAGGGGTTATTTTATCAACACTCTGGGGGGGTTAGTTTATCAACACTCTGGGGGGGTACATTTACCAACACTCTGGGGATGTTAGTTTATCAACACTCTGGGGATGTTAGTGTACCAACACTGTGGGGATGTTAGTTTATTAACACCCTGGGGGGGTTAGTTTACCAACACTCTGGGGGGGTTAGTTTATCAACACTCTGGGGATGTTAGTTTATCAACACTCTGGGGGGGTAAGTTTACCAACACTCTGGGGGTTAGTTTATCAACACTCTGGGGGGGTTAGTTTATCAACGCTCTGGGGGGTTAGTTTATCAACACTCTGGGGGGGTAAGTTCACCAACACTCTGGGGATGTTAGTTTATCAACACTCTGGGGATGTTAGTTTATCAACACTCTGGAGATGTTAGTTTATCAACACTCTGGGGATGTTAGTTTATCAACACTCTGGGGGGGGTTAGTTTATCAACACTCTGGGGATGTTAGTTGATCAACACTCTGGGGGGGTTAGTTTATCAACACTCTGGGGGGGTTAGTTTATCAACACTCTGGGGATGTTAGTTTATCAACACTCTGGGGGGGTTAGTTTATCAACACTCTGGGGGGGTTAGTTTATCAACACTCTGGGGATGTTAGTTTATCAACACTCTGGGGGGGTTCATTTACCAACACTCTGGGGAAGTTTGTTTATCAACACTCTGTCGATGTTAGTTTATCAACACCCTGGGGGGGTTAGTTTACCAACACTCTGGGGGGGTTAGTTTATCAACACTCTGTGGGTGTTAGTTTATCAACACTCTGGGGGGGTTAGTTTACCAACACTCTGGGGATGTTAGTTTATCAACACTCTGGGGGGGTTAGTTTACCAACACTCTGGGGATGTTAGTTTATCAACACTTTGGGGGGGTTAGTTTTTCAACACTCTGGGGATGTTAGTTTATCAACACTCTGGGGGGGTTAGTTTATCAACATTCTGGGGGGGTTAGTTTATCAACACTCTGGGGATGTTAGTTTATCAACACTCTGGGGGGGTTCATTTACCAACACTCTGGGCGGGTTAGTTTACCAACACTCTGGGGGTGTTAGTTTATCAACACTCTGGGGGTTAGTTTACCAACACTCTGGGGGTGTTAGTTTACCAACACTCTGGGGGGGTTAGTTTACCAACACTATGGGGAAGTTTGTTTATCAACACTCTGTCGATGTTAGTTTATCAACACCCTGGGGGGGGTTAGTTTACCAACACTCTGGGGGGGTTAGTTTATCAACACTCTGTGGGTGTTAGTTTATCAACACTCTGGGGGGGTTAGTTTACCAACACTCTGTCGATGTTAGTTTATCAACACTCTGGGGGGGTTATTTTATTAAAACTCTGTTGGGGTTAGTTTACCAACGCTCTGGGGGGGTTGGTTTATCAACACTCTGGGGGGTAAGTTTACCAACACTCTGGGGATGTTAGTTTATCAACACTCTGGGGATGTTAGTTTATCAACACTCTGGGGGGGTTATTTTATCAACACTTTGGGGGGGGGGGGGTTAGTTTTTCAACACTCTTGGGGGGTACGTTTACCAACACTCTGGGGATGTTTGTTTATCAACACTCTGGGGGGGTTAGTTTACCAACACTCTGGGGATGTTAGTTTATCAACACTCTTGGGGGGTTAGTTTATCAACACTCTGGGGGGGTTAGTTTATCAACACTCTGGGGATGTTAGTTTATCAACACTGGGAATGTTAGTTTATCAACACTCTGGGGGGGTTAGTTTATCAACACTCTGGGGATGTTAGTTTATCAACACTCTGGGGGGGTTAGTTTATCAGCACTCTGGGGGGTTAGTTTATCAACACTCTGGGGGGTTCGTTCATCAACACTCTGGAGATGTTAGTTTATCAACACTCTGGTGATGTTAGTTTATCAACACTCTGGGGATGTTCGTTCATCAACACTCTGGGGGGGGTTAGTTTACCAACACTCTGGGGATGTTATTTTATCAACACTCTGGTGATGTTAGTTTACCAACACTCTGGAGGGGTTAGTTCATCAACACTCTGGGGATGTTAGTTTATCAACACTGGGGAGGTTAGTTTATCAGAACTCTGGGGTGGTTAGTTTATCAACACTCTGGGGGGGGGTTAGTTTATCAACACTCTGGGGATGTTAGTTTATCAACACTCTGGGGGGGTTAGTTTACCAACACTCTGGGGATGTTAGTTTATCAACACTCTGGAGATGTTAGTTTACCAACACTCTGGTGGGGTTAGTTTATCAACACTCTGGGGGGGTACGTTTACCAACACTCTGGGGATGTTAATTTATCAACACTCTGGGGGGGTTAGTTTACAAACACTCTGGGGATGTTAGTTTATCAACACTCTGGGGGGGTTAGTTTTATCAACACTGGGGATGTTAGTTTATCAACACTCTGGGGGGGTTAGTTTATCAACACTCTGGGGATATTAGTTTACCAACACTCTGGGGATGTTAGTTTATCAACACTCTGGGGATGTTAGTTCATCAACACTCTGGGGGGGTAAGTTTACCAACACTCTGGGGATGTTAGTTTATCAACACTCTGGGGGGGTTAGTTTACCAACACACGTGTATATAGACAAGTTATCATTACTCATTGTGTATTTATTATTACTTTTATTATTACGTGTTATACTTTTCTATTATTTCTCTATTTTCTTTCTCTGTATTGTTGGGAAGGGCCCGTAAACATTTCACTGTTAGTCTGTACCTGTTGTTTATGAAGCATGTGATGCATAACATTTGATTTGATTTGATACAGCCTACAGTGTTAAAACAACACCTCTAAACAAGTTATTGTAACACCACAGGTGTTAATTCCCCAACACTGATCAAGTGTAACAGCATCAGCTCTAATAAGTGTTAATTTAAGTGGGAATTTGCAACACCCACATTATTAGGTACCCGACACTCTGGGGGGGTTAGTTTATCAACACTCTGGGGGGGTTAGTTTACCAACAGTCTGGGGGGGTTAGTTTATCAACACTCTGGGGGGGTTAGTTTATCAACACTCTGGGGATGTTTGTTTATCAACACTCTGGGGATGTTAGTTTATCAACACTCTGGGGGGGTAGTTACCAACACTCTGGGGGGGGGTTAGTTTACCAACACTCTGGGGGGGTATGTTTACCAACACTCTGGGGGGGTTAGTTTACCAACACTCTGGGGGGGTTAGTTTATCAACACTCTGGGGATGTTAGTTTATCAACACTCGGGGGGGTAGTTTACCAACACTCTGGGGGGGGGATAGTTTACCAACACTCTGGGGGGGTACGTTTACCAACACTCTGGGGGGTTAGTTTACCAACACTCTGGGGATGTTAGTTTATCAACACTCTGGGGGGGTTAGTTTATCAACACTCTGGGGGGGTTATTTTATCAACACTTTGGGGGGGGTTAGTTTTTCAACACTCTGGGGGTGGTACGTTTACCAACACTCTGGGGATGTTTGTTTATCAACACTCTGGGGGGGTTAGTTTACCAACACTCTGGGGGGGTTAGTTTATCAACACTCTGGGGATGTTAGTTTATCAACACTCTGGGGGGTTAGTTTATCAACACTCTGGGGGGTTATTTTATCAACACTTTGGGGGGTTAGTTTTTCAACACTCTGGGGGGTACGTTTACCAACACTCTGGGGATGTTTGTTTATCAACACTCTGGGGGGGTTAGTTTATCAACACTCTGGGGGGGTTATTTTATCAACACTTTGGGGGGGGGGGGGTTAGTTTTTCAACACTCTGGGGGGTACGTTTACCAACACTCTGGGGATGTTTGTTTATCAACACTCTGGGGGGGTTAGTTTACCAACACTCTGGGGATGTTAGTTTATCAACACTCTTGGGGGGTTAGTTTATCAACACTCTGGGGGGGTTAGTTTATCAACACTCTGGGGATGTTAGTTTATCAACACTGGGAATGTTAGTTTATCAACACTCTGGGGGGGTTAGTTTATCAACACTCTGGGGATGTTAGTTTATCAACACTCTGGGGGGGTTAGTTTATCAGCACTCTGGGGGGTTAGTTTATCAACACTCTGGGGGGGTTCGTTCATCAACACTCTGGAGATGTTAGTTTATCAACACTCTGGTGATGTTAGTTTATCAACACTCTGGGGATGTTCGTTCATCAACACTCTGGGGGGGGTTAGTTTACCAACACTCTGGGGATGTTAGTTTATCAACACTCTGGTGATGTTAGTTTACCAACACTCTGGAGGGGTTAGTTCATCAACACTCTGGGGATGTTAGTTTATCAACACTCTGGGGGGGTTAGTTTATCAGAACTCTGGGGTGGTTAGTTTATCAACACTCTGGGGGGGTTAGTTTATCAACACTCTGGGGATGTTAGTTTATCAACACTCTGGGGGGGTTAGTTTACCAACACTCTGGGGATGTTAGTTTATCAACACTCTGGGGATGTTAGTTTACCAACACTCTGGTGGGGTTAGTTTATCAACACTCTGGGGGGGTACGTTTACCAACACTCTGGGGATGTTAATTTATCAACACTCTGGGGGGGTTAGTTTACAAACACTCTGGGGATGTTAGTTTATCAACACTCTGGGGGGGTTAGTTTTATCAACACTCTGGGGATATTAGTTTACCAACACTCTGGGGATGTTAGTTTATCAACACTCTGGGGATGTTAGTTCATCAACACTCTGGGGGGGTAAGTTTACCAACACTCTGGGGATGTTAGTTTATCAACACTCTGGGGGGGTTAGTTTACCAACACACGTGTATATAGACAAGTTATCATTACTCATTGTGTATTTATTATTACTTTTATTATTACGTGTTGTACTTTTCTATTATTTCTCTATTTTCTTTCTCTGTATTGTTGGGAATGGCCCGTAAACATTTCACTGTTAGTCTGTACCTGTTGTTTATGAAGCATGTGATGCATAACATTTGATTTGATTTGATACAGCCTACAGTGTTAAAACAACACCTCTAAACAAGTTATTGTAACACCACAGGTGTTAATTCCCCAACACTGATCAAGTGTAACAGCATCAGCTCTAATAAGTGTTAATTTAAGTGGGAATTTGCAACACCCACATTATTAGGTACCCGACACTCTGGGGGGGTTAGTTTATCAACACTCTGGGGGGGTTAGTTTACCAACACTCTGGGGGAGTTAGTTTATCAACACTCTGGGGGGGTTAGTTTATCAGCACTCTGGGGGGGTTAGTTTATCAACACTCTGGGGGGTTAGTTTATCAACACTCTGGGGATGTTAGTTTATCAACACTCTGGGGATGTTAGTTTACCAACACTCTGGGGGGGTTAGTTTATCAACACTCAGTGAGGGTACGTTTACCAACACTCTGGGGATGTTAGTTTATCAACACTCTGGGGGGGGTTAGTTTACCAACACTCTGGGGATGTTAGTTTATCAACACTCTGGGGGGGTTAGTTTATCAACACTCTGGGGGGGTACGTTTACCAACACTCTGGGGGGTTAGTTTACCAACACTCTGGGGGTGTTAGTTTATCAACACTCTGGAGGGGTTATTTTATCAACACTTCGAAAAGTGTTCGTTTAACACTATTTGAAATGGTCACATATAATTTCTAAGAAAGTGTTACATTTAACACTGTCGCCATAAAAATTCTGATCGCAAATTGTGTGTGTGTGTCCGTGTAAGAGAGAGAGAGAGCGTCAGTGACTGTCTTAGCTTCTCTGGCTTATTCTCATGGTTCCCTCTGGTCCGATTCAGAGACAGGCCTTTCAGATGGGTGTGTAAGTGTGTGTGTGTGTGTATGTGTATGTGTGTGTCAGTCAAGACCCAGCAGGACTAAGAATAGCTTGCGCTGTATTAGGCTGTCAGCTTAGGAGAGAGAGAGAGAGAGAGAGAGAGAGAGAGAGAGAGAGAGAGAGAGAGAGAGAGATGCCAGAGAGACGATAAGAGAAGAGAGATGGATACTGCTGGAGGGCTACTCTTTGGCTCTACCGTGTGGGTGACAGCCAACTCACTTATGGTATACTGTGTGTCTCTCTCGCTCTCTCTCTCATTCACTCACTCACTTCCTCACTCACTCTCAAACACACACACACACACACACACACTGTCTGTGAGGAAGGAATCAGACTTCCTGTTATAGCAGTAGGTTACATTTAACCACGGCTTATTGAATTGACATCGACTCCCCTGTTTTCACCAGCCCGTGTGTGTGTGTGTGTGTGTGTGTGTGTGTGTGTGTGTGTGTGTGTGTGTGTGTGTGTGTGTGTGTGTGTGTGTGTGTGTGTGAGTGACGTGATAGGTGATTACGTCCGTCCCACCCTCCAGACAGACACGTGCTGATTTAAAGAGATTAGAGTTTATTACATCTTCTCCATGCTAAATGACGTAAATGTAATGTAATGTACACAACAGTGTGTGTGTTTTGTGTGTGTTCTGCATGCACCAAGACAACTGTCAGCTAGTAGTGAAACCTTTCTGAAACTCTTTATCTCACAGTGAAAATCATATTACCACCACTGCTCTTTTATAGGGCAATCAAATAAAAACCATGCACACACACGTACGCACACACACACACAATGAGGAATTATTTGGCTTTAGTTTTTATTGTGCTGCTTATTTATTAAAGGGTTTATTTTTAAATGATTTTTTTTATTTTAGTGATTTGGTGGATGGTCTTATCCAGAGTGACTTCCAGTAGGGAGTGCATATATTTTCATACTTTTTCGTACTGGTCCCCTGTGTGAATCGAACCCAAGTCTGTCTATAAAATGTCCTTTTTGTTACACATTTAACCAGAACCATGCATAATGCACATTCGCTAATAATGACTAACTTAATGACTAACCTGTGTTACAGAAAATTAACACAGGTCACATAAACAATCTCTCAAGCCCATTTAAATCTTTATATTTAAAGTTTAGCCAACTTGGATCTATTTGCTTGCTAAGAAGGTTGAACAGTTGAATTGTTATGAACACACCCTTCTGTCCGTCTCCAGCTGTTTGAACAGCATGTTAGGTTTCCACTTTGTTCAGATGTTGAAATCCAGTGGCCTACCTTATTTCTCAGAATGAGAACGAGTTGCCAATTCCTTATATCATTTGTGACGTCACGAGAGGCTACACAGCTTTCAGCGGGATTGCTCAAGTAGTGCAAGGAGACAAGGTTCAAACAACACAAGGATTTTATTATAGGTCTTGGGAAATTAACGAAAATATAACAAAATTCTGTTCTCTTGTGGCTTTTTAAGGGTTAACAGTTCAGGGATGTCTCTTCCACATCCAAAATCATAATTCTCACTCGCTCAGATAACTTTTCCACAGCCTTACTGTAGTCCACGTTGCAGCTAGTGGCCAACCCAGCAAAAAGTCCTTCCAAATGTCTCTCACGTATTTCCACAGGTGCATATATCCAAAGGTGAGTATTTCCCAAAGGTAAGTATCTCCAAATCCTTATATTCCTCATGGAAGTGGACGTGCAGCACTCTTGTCCTCCAGAGAGCCCAGGTTGGAGACTGTCTCTCTTCCCTTCCCAAACCTTCAGCTCATCAGCTCCTGATTTGTTTCAGCTGCGTGGGAAGATTGGCCATAGAGGGGTGGAGTTCCCGACCATACCAGCAGATGGAGCCATAGCTGTCTGGGTTTGCAGCCACCTCAGGGGGATGTAACGTCCCTCCAGGACACAGCCTCTCGTGACATCACACATCCCCCTCCTCGGGACCGACGTCCTCGTCGGGTAAAGGCAGCGAAGAAGGCATCACGCCGGGAGAGGGCGTCCGCATTGCCGTGGTGCTTGCCAGCCTGCTCTCTCTTCAACTCCTCCACCTCTAGGACCAGGGACTCAGCCTCCTGTTGTCTCTCCTTGAGTTTCTTACTGAACGCATCAGCCTTGGTTTTAGCAGAGTTTAGCTTCTGTTGAGCAGCTTTCAGTTCCTTCTCTCTCTCTGCCTCCGCATTCTTCATCTTGTTCTCCAACACCTTGTACTTCTCCTCTGCCTTCTTCTGGACCTCCTTACTACTGCGCAGGGTCTCCTCACACTCCTCGATGGTCCTGCGCAGCCTCTCCAGCTCCTCCTGTTGCTTAGGGAAGGAGCTCTGTTGGAGTTTAGCCTGGAGGATATCTAACTCTTCTGTCTTCATGTCTAACTGTTGCTTTAACAAACGATACCTCTCAGCGGTCCCCTTCAGACCAGACAGTTCTTTGTCCAGATTCTGTAGCTCCGTCTCTGTGTCGGTCTGGGCACCTGCCATCCCTATCAAAGCCCGGGGCGGGAGTGAGTAACTCGGAGGATTGCACCGGAGCCTTCCCAGGATGAGTCTTGCCTCTCCGTTTCCGAGGTACTCGGGTTATCCTCTCCTGAGACTCTCTCCAGAGTGGGTAAAAGGCTGGGCAGTCTCGTCCAATTAGGACAGGGACGGGGAGGGAATCAACCACCCCCGCCGTCGTGTGTATGGTTCCCCGTGTGCTGGTCATTGTAAGTTCAGTAATGGGGTATTCTCTGGTGTCCCCATGGACACAGGAAACTGGGAGGACTTTCCCCGGGGTCAGACACGTTGGGCCCACCAAATCCTTACGCACCAGGGTGGCCCGGCTACCAGAATCCAGTAAGGCCTCCACATCATGGTGATTCACAGTTACCGGGCAGGTGGGGGGGTCGATCTGGGCCGCCATCTACGACTCCCAAGAGCGAGGCAAAACGGTGTGTGGGTGCTGAGCTGGAGGACTCCGCAGTGGACATAGGTTCATCGGCTGGTTTCCCACACTGCCAGGAGATATGTCCCATCTCCCCACACCGGTAACACTGTCGAGTTTCCCCTCCTGGTGTACTCTTCTTGGACCCGCCTGGTTTCTGGCTCCCCTGGAGCCGGGATAAGTCCTGACGTGGCTGGGTTCGAGACCTTGGGGTCCTTTGGACGGGTTCTTCCCATTTGTGGTGGGGCCGCACTCCTGGGGTCTTTTCGGGAAGCATTCAGCATCTCCGCTGTGGCCTGGTACTTTTCCACAGCTTCCACGGTCAGATCAGCCGTGGTCAAGGCCTGTTGACTGATGAACCGTTTTGCCTCATAAGGCAGGGCGCGTAGGTAACGATCCACCACAACGGCCTCCACCACCGCCGCTGCTGTATTCCTCTGCGGATCCAGCCATTTCCTTGCGATTCGGACAAGTTCATGCATCTGCGCCCGAGGAGGTTGGTCTGGTTGGAAGGTCCAACTGTGAAAGCGCTGGGCCATACCAAACTTTGTGAGTCCATATCTGCTGAGGATCTCAGACTTCAGGGCATCATAGTCAGTAACCTGGTCAGGGCCCAGGTCCCGGACAGCATTCAGCGATTCCCCGGTTAGAAAGGGGGCTAACAGACCAACCCACTGTTGCTTGGGCCAGGCTTCCCTAGTGGCCGTGGCCTCAAATGCATGCAGGTATGCCTCAATGTCATCGGTAGCTCCCATCTTAGATATAAAGTCACTTGCCTTTATTGGGCGGGTATTTTGGACAACCCTCTGTCTCTGCAACTGCAATTCCTCTGCCTTCAGAAGGTTGGCTTTCTTTTGCTCCTCCAAGAGAGCCACGTTTGCTTGCATCTGGGCGTGCTGGCCAGCAACAAGGGCTTTCAATATGTCCTCCATTTCAGTCGGGCGGGGAGCCTACGGCCAACTTGGAAAACTGGGTGATCAAACCTTCGGTATCCTCCTCTGACATGCACTATTAACGCTTGAGCGTGCCTGTATTCTCCACCATCTGTGACGTCACGAGAGGCTACACAGCTTTCAGCGGGATTGCTCAAGTAGTGCAAGGAGACAAGGTTCAAACAACACAAGGATTTTATTATAGGTCTTGGGAAATTAACGAAAATATAACAAAATTCTGTTCTCTTGTGGCTTTTTAAGGGTTAACAGTTCAGGGATGTCTCTTCCACATCCAAAATCATAATTCTCACTCGCTCAGATAACTTTTCCACAGCCTTACTGTAGTCCACGTTGCAGCTAGTGGCCAACCCAGCAAAAAGTCCTTCCAAATGTCTCTCACGTATTTCCACAGGTGCATATATCCAAAGGTGAGTATTTCCCAAAGGTAAGTATCTCCAAATCCTTATATTCCTCATGGAAGTGGACGTGCAGCACTCTTGTCCTCCAGAGAGCCCAGGTTGGAGACTGTCTCTCTTCCCTTCCCAAACCTTCAGCTCATCAGCTCCTGATTTGTTTCAGCTGCGTGGGAAGATTGGCCATAGAGGGGTGGAGTTCCCGACCATACCAGCAGATGGAGCCATAGCTGTCTGGGTTTGCAGCCACCTCAGGGGGATGTAACGTCCCTCCAGGACACAGCCTCTCGTGACATCACACATTATTTTATGCTTATTGCACATTTATAAAACACAGACTAGACAGCTAGTATAACAGTCTGGCTAAAATGCTGCCAGCGGTATGTGGTACTGCAATGCCGCGCGCAACAGAAACTGAGCATTAATTTTCCAGAATCATTGTACATTGATATTCCCGCTGTATTAGTATCTGCTCTGTGCTCAATTTGAGTTGTTGAGACATAAAAATGGTATCGTTAGAAAGGTTAACTTCTCTTCTAATACAGTAAAATAATGTCTCAATGTGTTTCGGTGTCTATATGCAGATTCTGTTGGACCAAACCTCAAACGCAAATAGCGAGGTGAAACCGCTTGTCAGAGAGGAAGTGATCTCTCATCTTTGTTGTTGTGAGTGGCAGGGGGAGGGGCTTGATGTGTGTGTGTAAACAGAGAGGAAGAGGTGAAGCGAGAGGTTTCACTCTTGCCAAAATCTATGCAAAAAAAGCCCAATGCATTTCTATGGGCTTATTTTTGGACCTAAGCTTGTCGCCTGCCTTCCCGCCTTTGGGACAACGACTCCCATTGTTAGGGTGGAGACATGAGCATCTGTCATTATATACAAAACTCTCTGGTGTAAATGGGAAGGTGCACACAGCACAGAAGGAGCGAAAGAGACAAGACCAAAAAGACAACATGAGAACAAGCAGACATAAACGTGATTCTTGTGATACAGGCATTTGGAATATTGCGCAAAAACATTAATTAAATATTAAATATATCGCCCAGCCCTAATTGAGCATGCACTGTGTGTGTATTTGTTTGTTTGAGAGAGAGAGAGAGAAAGGGAGCTTCTTCCTCTGTGTAATACAGTAGCTATCATTTTAACTCTTCTTCCTCTGTGTAATACAGTAGCTATCATTTTAACTCTTCATCCTCTGTGTATGTAATACAGTAGCTATATTTTAACCCTTCTTCCTCTGTGTAATACAGTAGCTATCATTTTAACCCTTCTTCCTCTGTGTAATACAGTAGCTATCATTTTAACCCTTCTTCCTCTGTGTAATACAGTAGCTATATTTTAACTCTTCTTCCTCTGTGTAATACAGTAGCTATCATTTTAATCCTTCTTCCTCTGTGTAATACAGTAGCTATAATTTTAACCCTTCTTCCTCTGTGTAATACAGTAGCTATAATTTTAACCCTTCTTCCACTGTGTAATACAGGAGCTATAATTGTTACTCAGGCAGAGTTAAAGTGCAAAGGGAAATGCTGTACTATAAGTCCACGGTTGTTCATATCCTCATTTTTGTATTTATGTGCCTGTTGCCTGCAGCGTCTCTGAGTGTGCGTGTGTGTGTGTTAGTGATGCGCTGTTGACTCATAACCCGCAGTCCCCGCAGTTATGTTGGCGAGGCAGGCGGGTTTAGTGTCATGAAATATTGTTTGGATGAAGGGCTGGTAAAAAACAAAACAAAAAAACAATGCGTTAAAAATCCATGAATGTATCATTCTTGTGCAATTTATATCTATAGGCTACACTGAGGTTTTTCTTTCAGAATTTTTATATGGCGTTTCTGCCTAAGCCTAAGCTAAAGGGCCTAACACGCCAAATACACGCCAATTCGCCAACTGCCAAATGCTTTTGGGAACATGGGCAGAAAACGTCACTCCACTGAGGCAAAAAGGACAATGTCGGAGTTTAATTCAATAAGAGTTGAACATAAAGAGAAGGGAGGACCAGAATAGTAGCCTAACGTTTGGGAAAGATGTTATGTGTGATGATTGTGAGGCGCTAGACAAATTCGATAGTCACAAGACGGGAACTTCAAATATGGCACATCAAGGCAACTGAACTGTTCAGATCGGTTAAATGAAATAGTAACTGAAATCTGGACACTGACTGTGGATCTATAACCTCTCACATAGCCTAATATAATATTAACTCCTGCAGAATTAAGCTGTTATTGCAGTAAAATGATACACCAAATGTACATTTTGACTCGAGAACAGGAGTTGAGAAATATGATTGATTTATTTCAGCATTTTTAGAGAATGAATGTGCAGTTACGGACCATCTGTAGAGGTGATATCTTTATTAGCATCATCAAAGCTCATAGTATTTCAACCACATAAAATATTAATCCAAACTGAACTGAATTCTTATCAGAAACATGTTAGGTCGTTTTCACAGCTTTTAAATCCCTTAAAACCGATCCTGTTTTTTTTTGTTTTTTTGCATTTTCTCCCCGGTCCCTAAATGTCTTCGCTGCGCTATAGACGCAGAGATGAAAGAGAAAACTTTACCGATGTCAACTAGATTGAAACATTCATTCTATGGATGTAGGACATATTTTCTGGTGAGCAAGGGTTTATTTAGTCTTCTAGGGGCTTGATGTGTATGGGTGGTCCTCTGTAGCTCAGCTGGTAGAGCACGGCGCTTGTAACGCCAGGGTAGTGGGTTCGATCCCCGGGACCACCCATACACAAAAAAAAAAAAATGTATGCACGCATGACTGTAAGTCGCTTTGGATAAAAGCGTCTGCTAAATGGCATATTATTATTATTATTATTATTATTTAGGGGAACATATAACGACAGAAGAGAAGCTGCATGTATCTAATTATAGACAAGTTGACTAACAAATAGCCGACCAACATGTCAGAAATTATAATCAGAAACATATCTAAATCAGGCAAAAAATATGTATAATTTTCCTAACCCTGTAGTCTCAACAACAATTGAAACTGGAATTCCAGTTGACTTCCTGATTTGACTGGAATTGACCTCTAACCTCATGCCTCTGAACCTTAAACTCCAGTAGTCCTGGAGACGTAGTCCCAAACCAAGCATGTCAGAGTAGGAGTGTTGTTCTAGGGTCTCCACTGACATCAATCTCTTTCATTGTGTAAAAAACTAATAGATATTGTATTCCGTTTTTGTATCCAATTATTTATTTTTTTATGAAGGGTTCAGTTTTAACACAACGTATTTTATATAACCACTATCAACTAACCGAGACCACAGCAAAAATCTGCTTTTCATTTAACTTTCATTCATCTGCATGTCCAGCCCTTATATTTAGCCTCACAATGAAGTGTTTTACCATGTTATTTTCAGGACAACCAGGGCTATAATACAACACAAAACAATTTCACATAAACAGTTGCGTTCATAAGTTTTATTGACAAATGTCAAGGTCAGCCAAAGCAAAAACCTTATACAAATGAATTTATATGAATGCTGCAACTACAGAAATTGTAGACACTATGTTCTCGGATTTCCTATGATAAGTCGCTCTCGATAAGAGCGTCTGCTAAATGACTAAAATATAAATATAAATATAAATATAATATAAATATATATAGAAATATAGAAATATATATAAATATAAGAACCCCTTACCTTGTAATGACTCTTGTGCAGCTTGTGAGATTCATAGAGTGTGCGTGTGTCACGCCCTGACCTATATAACTCTAGTTAGTTTGGTCAGGGTGTGAATATTATGTGTGTGTTTTTCTATGTGTGGATTCTATGTTTGTATTTCTATGTTTGGCCGGATGTGAGAGGCAGCTGTCGCTCGTTGTCTCTGATTGGGGATCATACTTAGGCAGCCAGTTTTCCTGCCTGTGTTGTGGGATCTTGTTTGTGTTCGGTGTTTGGCTTGTTAGTGTATAGCCTGCCGACGTCACGTTTCGTTGTTTATTGATTTGTTGTATGTTTATTGTTTAATAAACATGTATGCATTTCACACTGTGCCTTGGTTTGACCCGTTCTTCAACGACCGTGACAGCGTGTGTTTACGTGTGTGTGTTTACGTGTGCATGTTTGTGAGAGTCTCAGCTTTCGATAGCTTTTAATAGTTTGTAGCTCAACCATTCTGACTCTACAGACATTTTTGTAAAAAGACCCGGTCCCCTTCAGGATCCGCCTTTGTCTCACAAACACCGCTCTAGCTGAGCCCCCGTCAATCACACTATGATTTCCCAAATTTACCCAATTGCAGAAAAATCATTTATATCAGTAAAAACTATAACTAACTGATAGGTCGACCTTTACTTGTTATTTCTGTGAACTTCATTATCCTCCCTCCTCATGGGGGAGAGAAATTTGAAAATATATTAATGATATGTGGGTTTTTGGTAACAGAATTTCAAGGCACAAGGCAATGTTTCTTAAACTTCAGGAAGACCGACAAATTCTCCTAAACTAAATATACGGGTTGACATTAGTTGTCAGGGGTTTTTACTTCAATATTGTTTTGATGTATTTCTAATACCCTTTAAGACTTTTTCTCGTAGATGTTTTCTAAGACCCCTTTTCCATCTGTTTGACAAGAAATCAAAGCCTTTGCTTATTCCTAAAATGGAAAACGGTTGAAACATGTATATTTGCACTGTAAAAACGAATTAGTTGTTTCAACTTGTTATTTCCAGTCATGAAGTTGCATGGACTATATCAAGTTATACAAACTTACTCCAAATTTACTTTGGCTAATAAAAAATAGTTAAGTGAACTTCACCAATGCTTAAACTAACACTGAACTGACTTTGACTGAGTCAACTTCAACATTTTCCAGTATAACCTACTATTTATAGTTGAATACATTTACATTTTAGTCAATGCTTGACTTGGACTGAAATAGGTGCCAGTACTCAATTCGGGTTCCGGTACTGTTTATATTTAGTTGCAGGAGCTCCACAATACTTTTGAGCTAACATTATATAAGAGGAACAGGAGCTCAAGCATTAGAACATTTGAGGTGCCAGTACTCAGCTCCGGTGAGCTCTTGCCAATGTCAAGCACTGGTTTTAGTAAAGATAACTAGCCATTTTGAAATTACTTTACATTTTCAATTAATCTAACTTACACTGAAGTAGAGTATATAAACATTGACTAATCAACCTTAACCCTAACCTTAACAAGGATATAATAAAGATGTCAATAGGGAACGTTTTGCTCCTATCTGTCTCTTGCTCATGTATGTGTGAGCTTTTTCACTTTAACTACAATAACGTTCTCAGTAACTGTTACAGAAACTTTTCACTTGTTACTTTTTACATGTGGTTGTTTATATACCTTTGTTGAATGTACTAACTGAAGTCGCTCTGGTTTAAAAGCGTCTGCTAAATGAACAAAATGGAAACGTAAAAATGAACAGTTGCAAAGCATGCTGGGTATTATTCTATTGAGCTCTGCCCCCAAAAAACAAGTTTAAGTCATCTGAATTTACATTTTTTGTCAACACAACTGTTATTTTGCTTCAGTTAATTGGACTTCATGGTTGTGCATTTCTAAGTTGAGTAAACACAGTTCTTAGCTGATTCAACTTGATTTCGTATGTTAAGAGAATTTTATACATTGTAGCTGTCTTAACTTGAAATTTTCTGTCAATACAACTGTTATGTTGCTTTAGTTGATTTGACTTTTTGGTTGTGACTTGAAATTCGAGTGAACACATTTCTCTTTCCTAACTGAACTTGATTGTATACATTCTGACAGTGAAGTCAACTCAACTAATTTTGCAAATTTAGTTGACTTGGCTAGATAAAATGAGTAATTTTGACTGAATCTCAATAACTTTTATTTCTAAAAATAAATATAGACTCTTAGCTTTCATTTGACACCCAATTTGACACGCTCCTATCAACTTCACATGTTGTTGCTCATGTGTCCTTTCACATGGAAATGACATACAGATTTCAAAATAGTAGTACTAGTTTTAAGTGTAATATAAAAAAATGACTGTGGTGCACATTAATGTTATAAATGTATTGTTAAATTTATCATTATCGTGATAATTCAGTCAATTTATCGTGATATGGATTATTGTCCATATCGCCCAGCTAGATAGGACTCTGCTGCTCCTACCTCTGATGTGGTGTGGTACTGTAGGGGTCTGCCAACAGCTTCCTCTCCTGGTAAATGGTCCCACTGCCGACTGTGTTTTGATGTTGTCTGACTGCTCGGTGAACAGAACTACATTAATCTGGCTGACTGGGATGCCAAGGGAGGGAGTCCTGGCATGATAGTCACAAACAAAACAGAACAAACCCACTGGGCACAGACGTCAGTTCAACATCTAGTTTTGATTTACATTTGGTTGAGTTTGTCAACTAATGTGAATTCAATGTGAAATCAACAAAAAATGTCACCATGTCGTTGGATTTAGGTTGCAAGTTAAGTGAAAAAAAGACACAAATCCCTTATGTTGATTACTTTTTGCAAATCCAAACAGTTTTCCACGTTGATTCAACGTCATCACATTTGATGTATTTGTTGAAATGACGTGGAAACAACGTTTTGTTTTTTCCCAGTGGGAAGCCGCCGTAGAGACCCTGAGAGGAGAAATCACCCATCCACTTGATTGCTCTGGGGTGGATTCACAGATCTAGGATCGGAGTTCCCCCCTAGGTACATTCTAGGATTCTAGAATGTTCTAGGATCATCATTCTAGGATTCTCTTCCCCTCCCCCAATCATCACCTTTAGTGGGTCAGCGTCTAGGGGCAACTTCACACACACCCACTTGGTTCTCAAGCTGTCTATTGGGCAATGTCATCTTCCTTTCTCAGCGTTATGACTTAGCTAAAACCCTTTTAAATTAGTCCAATGCTGCATCCCAAATTGCACCTATGCTGTATCCCAAATTGCACCTTATTCCCTATTTAGTGCAGTTCTTTTGACCATAGCCCATAGAGTGCACTTTGACCAGGGCCCAAAGTAGTGCTCTATATAGGGAATAGGGTGTTATTTTAACACATAAATATTGATGGATGAAGTGTTTGGGGATACAAAGCACAGTCCTGTCCTTCAAAAGCCCAGCTCTGCCCTTCTTAAAACAAAACACAACGCACATTCCTGTCCTTCTCAAGTCAACCATGTAACTCAAATCCCAAATGGATGGCATCTGAGCTTTTCTGTTCAGGGTTTAATAACTTTAGAGGGCAAACTCAGACAGTGAGGTAAGAGGACGATCGGAGTGGGATCCCCCTGGCACTTTGGAAGAGATTCTGGGTAGAATTGAAAGAGAACTGGTCTGGTGTGTGTGTGTGTTTGTGGGGAGATGGGGGTTTAAAGTCTTGGGTTTTAAAGCCATAATAAAGTGAATTATATCCACTGATCACTTCCCATTCCTTAAACCTCTTGTACGAAAGTAGCTTTAAGGCTCGATTCAATCTGTAGCGCAGAATATCTGCGTTGTAGTGCGGTTCACATTTACATGTAATTATCAATTGAGCCGACATATGCAGCGTTTGCTATGAATTCAGTCTCCGCGACCGTACGAACGTTGCCATTCATTGTCAGTGGCGCTATAAAGCGGATCTTCAGTGTCCACGGATTGAATTGAGCCCTCACTGTTTTCAGAATCTTTGTCCTGTTATTTAGACTGATGGATTCTCCCCCACGAACGGCTCTCCTAGTGCGGTCATAAATCCCACTCCAAGTCCCCACGAACGGCTCTCCTAGTGCTGTCATGAATCCCACTCCAAGTCCCCACGAACGGCTCTCCTAGTGCGGTCATAAATCCCACTCCAAGTCCCCACGAACGGCTCTCCTAGTGCTGTCATGAATCCCACTCCAAGTCCCCACGAACGGCTCTCCTATTGCTGTCATGAATCCCACTCCAAGTCCCCACGAACGGCTCTCCTAGTGCTGTCATGAATCCCACTCCAAGTCCCCACAAACGGCTCTCCTAGTGCGGTCATGAATCCCACTCCAAGACACTGGTTGCATCCCAAATGGAATCCTATTCCCATTTGGGAAACATAAAAAAAATATTGATGGATGAAGTGTTTGTTGATACAAAGCACAACCTTCCCTTCAAAAGCCTGGCTCTGCCCTTCTTACAACACAACACAAAGCACAGTCCTGTCCTTCTCAAGTGAACCACTTAACTGATGTCCCATATGGATGGTTTGAGGATTATGATTGTCTCTGGGCCTTTCTGTTCAGGATTTAACTTTAGAGGACAAACTCAGAGAGAGGTCAGAGGAGGTCAGAGGAGGATCGGAGTTGGATTCTTATGGTTCTTTGGAAGAGATTCTGGGGAGAATTAAAGAGAACTGGTTATATTGTTGTTATTTTCAGTGTCATAAAAAGTGAATTTCCTCCACTAAACACTTCTAAATCCTAAAATATGTTTTATAAAAATATCTTTGCTGTTTTTAAATTCTCTATCCTGTCATTTAGACTGATTTGATCGTATGATTCCCCCATGGATGTTTGTCTGTTATTGCAATGAATCCCACTCCAATACCCTATGGGCCCTCGTCAAAAATAGTACACTACTTAGGAAATAGGGTGTCATTTGGGACTCATCCACTGAGCATACGGATTGAGATAAAACAGTACTTAACAAGGCAGTAACACAGCCTATTAGATTTGATTGGAAACTAGCTCTACCAGATAGAGAGAAGTGTCTTTATGCTGAGGTGTTCATGACTGGAATATTTTATCTGCAGTTAAGGGGAGCTGGGTGTCCTGGAGGGAGTTGCCTGGAATGGAAGCTTTGTAGGTATTCCCAGGTTTATCAGAAATCCTGGTTATATGATTCCCATAATCAAGAGGGAATTAGCAGGAAATTAGAAAATCTCCATATCGAACATTTTGGGAAAACATGGGAATTTTGGGAAAGTTACTGGATTTTCCAACGCTTTTCGTAGCTAATGTGGTACTTTATTTCTCTGTAAGACTCAGCCTCACGCCACTTATAAAAATAAATTGAAGAGTTACAGTAGGTTTCATTCACGCACAGAATATTGACTGTCAAACATATTAGTCTCGTGGCTGTGCGGCCCCAAAAGAGTATTCAATGGTTTTGGTTTGAGGGAGAGGAGAATGAAGGCAACACGTCAATCTCATATTGGTAAAGAACGGTTGTACATTTCTTTCAACCAAACAGAGGCGAAAAGCAAGGATGAGGCATGGCTGGTGTTCTGGACGATTCCACTAGAACAGTCAGTCATGTTGTTGAGATAGACTCTCCGTTCTGTTGTCTCTGTAGTGTTTGTGTGTGTGACTGCGTTGTGTGGTCTCTGTAGTGTTTGTGTGTGTGACTGCGTTGTGTTGTCTCTGTAGTGTTTGTGTGTGTGTGACTCTGCGTTGTGTTCTCTCTGTAGTGTTTGTGTGTGTGACTGCGTTGGGTTGTCTCGGTAGTGTTTGTGTGTGTGACTCTGCGTTGTGTTGTCTCTGTAGTGTTTGTGTGTGTGTGACTCTGCGTTGTGTTGTCTCTGTAATGTTTGTGTGTGTGACTCTGCGTTGTGTTGTCTCTGTAATGTTTGTGTGTGTGACTCTGCGTTGTGTTCTCTCTGTAATGTTTGTGTGTGTGACTCTGCGTTGTGATGTCTCTGTAGTGTTTGTGTGTGTGTGTGAATCTATTATTGTGTGATAATAGCCCTTTTAGGTAAACTAGAGGCTACTTGACCCCTCAACCCACACATCACAGGAGAGGAGGAGGGGCCTCAACCCCATAGACATTACAGGAGAGGAGGAGGGGCCTCAACCCCGTAGACATCACAGGAGAGGAAGAGGGGCCTCAACACCATACACATCACAGGAGAGGAGGAGGGGCCTCAACACCATACACATCACAGGAGAGGAGGAGGGGCCTCAACACCATACACATCACAGGAGAGGAGGAGGGGAGGAAGAGAGGAGAGGAGGAGGGGTTGGGGGTGGGAGAGGGGTATTTTTAGGTCCCTGTACTTACTCCATACAACGTGGATCTGAACAGACAAAAGAATAGCTCAATACATTTTACTCCTCTGGGTTTCCAAAGCCAGCTCCTGGAAAAAACAAAACCGTGTTGTTCTCTGGAGTTGTCTCATCTTGTTACCTTCTTTACTTTTCTTCCTCTAGTGGTGACCATGTTGTTATTGATTAATCTCCTGTTCCTCTAGTGGTGACCATGTTGTTATTGATTAATCTCCTGTTCCTCTAGTGGATACCATGTTGTTATTGATTCATCTCCTGTTCCTCTAGTGGTGACCATGTTGTTATTGATTAATATACTGTTCCTCTAGTGGTGACCATGTTGTTATTGATTCATCTCCTGTTCCTCTAGTGGTGACCATGCTGTTATTGATTAATCTCCTGTTCCTCTAGTGGTGACCATGTTGTTATTGATTCATCTCCTGTTCCTCTAGTGGTGACCATGCAGTTATTGATTAATCTCCTGTTCCTCTAGTGGTGACCATGTTGTTATTGATTAATCTCCTGTTCCTCTAGTGGTGACCATGCTGTTATTGATTAATCTCCTGTTCCTCTAGTGGTGACCATGTTGTTATTGATTAATCTCCTGTTCCTCTAGTGGTGACCATGCTGTTATTGATTCATCTACTGTTCCTCTAGTGGTGACCATGCTGTTATTGATTAATCTCCTGTTCCTCTAGTGGTGACCATGTTGTAATTGATTCATCTACTGTCCCTCTAGTGGTGACCATGTTGTTATTGATTAATCTCCTGTTCCTCTAGTGGTGACCATGATATTATTGATTCATCTCCTGTTCCTCTAGTGGTGACCATGTTGTTATTGATTAATCTACTGTTCCTCTAGTGGTGACCATGTTGTTATTGATTAATCTACTGTTCCTCTAGTGGTTACCATGTTGTTATTGATGCATCTCGTGTTCCTCTAGTGGTGACCTGCTGTTATTGATTAATCTCCTGTTCCTCTAGTGGTGACCATGTTGTTATTGATTAATCTCATTTTCCTCTAGTGGTGACCATGCTGTTATTGATTAATCTCCTGTTCCTCTAGTGGTGACCATGTTGTTATTGATTCATCTACTGTCCCTCTAGTGGTGACCATGCTGTTATTGATTAATATCCTGTTCCTCTAGTGGTGACCATGCTGTTATTGATTAATCTCCTGTTCCTCTAGTGGTGACCATGCTGTTATTGATTAATCTCCTGTTCCTCTAGTGGTAACCATGTTGTTATTGATTCATCTACTGTCCCTCTAGTGGTGACAATGCTGTTATTGATTAATATCCTGTTCCTCTAGTGGTGACTATGTTGTTATTATTAATCTCCTGTTCCTCTAGTGGTGACCATGTTGTTATTGATTAATCTCCTGTTCCTCTAGTGGTGACCATGTTGTTATTGATTCATCTCCTGTTCCTCTAGTGGTGACCATGTTGTTATTGATTAATCTACTGTTCCTCTAGTGGTGACCATGTTGTTATTGATTCATCTCCTGTTCCTCTAGTGGTGACCATGCTGTTATTGATGAATCTCCTGTTCCTCTAGTGGTGACCATGCTGTTATTGATTAATCTCCTGTTCCTCTAGTGGTAACCATGTTGTTATTGATTCATCTACTGTCCCTCTAGTGGTGACCATGCTGTTATTGATTAATCTCCTGTTCCTCTAGTGGTGACCATGTTGTTATTGATTAATCTCCTGTTCCTCTAGTGATGACCATGTTGTTATTGATTAATCTCATTTTCCTCTAGTGGTGACCATGTTGTTATTGACTAATCTCCTGTTCCTCTAGTGGTGACCATGTTGTTATTGATTCATCTCCTGTTCCTCTAGTGGTGACCATGTTGTTATTGATTCATCTCCTGTTCCTCTAGTGGTGACCATGTTGTTATTGATTAATCTACTGTTCCTCTAGTGGTGACCATGTTGTTATTGATTCATCTACTGTCCCTCTAGTGGTGACCATGCTGTTATTGATTAATATCCTGTTCCTCTAGTGGTGACCATGTTGTTATTGATTAATCTCCTGTTCCTCTAGTGGTGACCATGCTGTTATTGATTAATCTCCTGTTCCTCTAGTGGTAACCATGTTGTTATTGATTCGTTCCTCTAGTGGTGACTATGTTGTTATTGATTAATCTCCTGTTCCTCTAGTGGTGACCATGTTGTTATTGATTAATCTCCTGTTCCTCTAGTGGTGACCATGTTGTTATTAATTAATCTCCTGTTCCTCTAGTGGTGACCATGTTGTTATTGATTCATCTCCTGTTCCTCTAGTGGTGACCATGTTGTTATTGATTAATCTACTGTTCCTCTAGTGGTGACCATGTTGTTATTGATTCATCTACTGTCCCTCTAGTGGTGACCATGCTGTTATTGATTAATCTCCTGTTCCTCTATTGGTGACCATGCTGTTATTGATTAGTCTCCTATTCCTCTAGTGGTGACCATGTTGTTATTGATTCATCTACTGTCCCTCTAGTGGTGACCATGTTGTTATTGATTAATCTCCTGTTCCTCTAGTGGTGACCATGTTGTTATTGATTCATCTCCTGTTCCTCTAGTGGTGACCATGTTGTTATTGATTAATCTACTGTTCCTCTAGTGGTGACCATGTTGTAATTGATTCATCTACTGTCCCTCTAGTGGTGACCATGTTGTTATTGATTAATCTCCTGTTCCTCTAGTGGTGACCATGTTATTATTGATTCATCTCCTGTTCCTCTAGTGGTGACCATGTTGTTATTGATTAATCTACTGTTCCTCTAGTGGTGACCATGTTGTTATTGATTAATCTACTGTTCCTCTAGTGGTGACCATGTTGTTATTGATGCATCTCGTGTTCCTCTAGTGGTGACCTGCTGTTATTGATTAATCTCCTGTTCCTCTAGTGGTGACCATGTTGTTATTGATTAATCTCCTGTTCCTCTAGTGGTGACCATGTTGTTATTGATTAATCTCCTTTTCCTCTAGTGGTGACCATGTTGTTATTGATTAATCTCCTGTTCCTCTAGTGGTGACCATGTTGTTATTGATTAATCTCCTGTTCCTCTAGTGGTGACCATGTTGTTATTGATTCATCTCCTGTTCCTCTAGTGGTGACCATGTTGTTATTGATTAATCTACTGTTCCTCTAGTGGTGACCATGTTGTTATTGATTCATCTCCTGTTCCTCTAGTGGTGACCATGTTGTTATTGATTAATCTACTGTTCCTCTAGTGGTGACCATGTTGTTATTGATTCATCTACTGTCCCTCTAGTGGTGACCATGCTGTTATTGATTAATATCATGTTCCTCTAGTGGTGACCATGTTATTGATTAATCTCCTGTTCCTCTAGTGGTGACCATGCTGTTATTGATTAATCTCCTGTACCTCTAGTGGTAACCATGTTGTTATTGATTCATCTACTGTCCCTCTAGTGGTGACCATGCTGTTATTGATTAATATCCTGTTCCTCTAGTGGTGACTATGTTGTTATTGATTAATCTCCTGTTCCTCTAGTGGTGACCATGTTGTTATTGATTAATCTCCTGTTCCTCTAGTGGTGACCATGTTGTTATTGATTAATCTCCTGTTCCTCTAGTGGTGACCATGTTGTTATTGATTCATCTACTGTCCCTCTAGTGGTGACCATGCTGTTATTGATTAATCTCCTGTTCCTCTAGTGGTGACCATGCTGTTATTGATTAATCTCCTGTTCCTCTAGTGGTGACCATGTTGTTATTGATTCATCTACTGTCCCTCTAGTGGTGACCATGTTGTTATTGATTAATCTCATGTTCCTCTAGTGGTGACCATGCTGTTATTGATTAATATAATGTTCCTCTAGTGGTGACCATGCTGTTATTGATTAATCTCCTGTTCCTCTAGTGGTGACCATGCTGTTATTGATTAATCTCCTGTACCTCTAGTGGTAACCATGTTGTTATTGATTCATCTACTGTCCCTCTAGTGCTGACCATGCTGTTATTGATTAATATCCTGTTCCTCTAGTGGTGACTATGTTGTTATTGATTAATCTCCTCTTCCTCTAGTGGTGACCATGTTGTTATTGATTAATCTCCTGTTCCTCTAGTGGTGACCATGTTGTTATTGATTAATCTCCTGTTCCTCTAGTGGTGACCATGTTGTTATTGATTAATCTCCTGTTCCTCTAGTGGTGACCATGTTGTTATTGATTCATCTACTGTCCCTCTAGTGGTGACCATGCTGTTATTGATTAATCTCCTGTTCCTCTAGTGGTGACCATGCTGTTATTGATTAATCTCCTGTTCCTCTAGTGGTGACCATGTTGTTATTGATTCATCTACTGTCCCTCTAGTGGTGACCATGTTGTTATTGATTAATATCATGTTCCTCTAGTGGTGACCATGTTGTTATTGATTCATCTCCTGTTCCTCTAGTGGTGACCATGTTGTTATTGATTAATCTACTGTTCCTCTAGTGGTGACCATGTTGTTATTGATTCATCTACTGTCCCTCTAGTGGTGACCATGTTGTTATTGATTAATCTCCTGTTCCTCTAGTGGTGACCATGTTGTTATTGATTAATCTACTGTTCCTCTAGTGGTGACCATGTTGTTATTGAGTAATCTACTGTTCCTCTAGTGATGACCATGTTGTTATTGATTCATCTCGGGTTCCTCTAGTGGTGACCTGCTGTTATTGATTAATCTCCTGTTCCTCTAGTGGTGACCATGTTGTTATTGATTAATATCCTGTTCCTCTTGTGGTGACCATGCTGTTATTGATTAATCTCCTGTTCCTCTAGTGGTGACCATGTTGTTATTGATTCATCTACTGTTCCTCTAGTGGTGACCATGTTGTTATTGATTCATCTCCTGTTCCTCTAGTGGTGACCATGCTGTTATTGATTAATCTCCTGTTCCTCTAGTGGTGACCATGTTGTTATTGATTAATCTCCTGTTCCTCTAGTGGTGACCATGCTGTTATTGATTAATCTCCTGTTACTCTACTGGTGACCATGTTGTTATTATTAATCTCCTGTTCCTCTAGTGGTGACCATGTTGGTATTGATTAATATCCTGTTCCTCTAGTGGTGACCATGTTGTTATTGATTCATCTCCTGTTCCTCTAGTGGTGACCATGTTGTTATTTATTAATCTACTGTTCCTCTAGTGGTGACCATGTTGTTATTGATTCATCTCCTGTTCCTCTAGTGGTGACCATGCTGTTATTGATTAATCTCCTGTTCCTCTAGTGGTGACCATGTTGTTATTGATTCATCTACTGTCCCTCTAGTGGTGACCATGCTGTTATTGATTCATCTCCTGTGCCTCTAGTGGTGACAATGTTGTTATTGATTAATCTCCTGTTCCTCTAGTGGTGACCATGTTGTTATTGATTAATCTCCTGTTCCTCTAGTGGTGACCATGTTGTTATTGATTAATCTCCTGTTCCTCTAGTGGTGACCATGTTGTTATTGATTAATCTCCTGTTCCTCTAGTGGTGACCATGTTGTTATTGATTCATCTACTGTCTCTCTAGTGGTGACCACGCTGTTATTGATTAATCTCCTGTTCCTCTAGTGGTGACCATGTTGTTATTGATTCATCTCCTGTTCCTCTAGTGGTGACCATGCTGTTATTGATTAATCACCTGTTCCTCTAGTGGTAACCATGTTGTTATTGATTCATCTACTGTCCCTCTAGTGGTGACCATGCTGTTATTGATTAATCTCCTGTTCCTCTAGTGGTGACCATGTTGTTATTGATTAATCTCCTGTTCCTCTAGTGGTGACCATGTTGTTATTGATTCATCTCCTGTTCCTCTAGTGGTGACCATGTTGTTATTGATTAATCTACTGTTTCTCTAGTGGTGACCATGTTATTATTGATTCATCTACTGTCCCTCTAGTGGTGACCATGTTGTTATTGATTAATCTCCTGTCCCTCTAGTGGTGACCATGTTGTTATTGATTCATCTCCTGTTCCTCTAGTGGTGACCATGTTGTTATTGATTAATCTACTGTTCCTCTAGTGGTGACCATGTTGTTATTGATTAATCTACTGTTCCTCTAGTGGTGACCATGTTGTTATTGATTCATCTCGTGTTCCTCTAGTGGTGACCTGCTGTTATTGATTAATCTCCTGTTCCTCTAGTGGTGACCATGTTGTTATTGATTAATATCCTGTTCCTCTTGTGGTGACCATGCTGTTATTGATTAATCTCCTGTTCCTCTAGTGGTAACCTGCTGTTATTGATTCATCTACTGTTCCTCTAGTGGTGACCATGTTGTTATTGATTCATCTCCTGTTCCTCTAGTGGTGACCATGCTGTTATTGATTAATCTCCTGTTCCTCTAGTGGTGACCATGTTGTTATTGATTAATCTCCTGTTCCTCTAGTGGTGACCATGCTGTTATTGATTAATCTCCTGTTCCTCTACTGGTGACCATGTTGTTATTATTAATCTCCTGTTCCTCTAGTGGTGACCATGTTGTTATTGATTAATCTCCTGTTCCTCTAGTGGTGACCATGTTGTTATTGATTCATCTCCTGTTCCTCTAGTGGTGACCATGTTGTTATTTATTAATCTACTTTTCCTCTAGTGGTGACCATGTTGTTATTGATTCATCTCCTGTTCCTCTAGTGGTGACCATGCTGTTATTGATTAATCTCCTGTTCCTCTAGTGGTGACCATGTTGTTATTGATTAATCTCCTGTTCCTCTAGTGGTGACCATGCTGTTATTGTTTAATCTCCTGTTCCTCTAGTGGTAACCATGTTGTTATTGATTCATCTACTGTCCCTCTAGTGGTGACCATGCTGTTATTTATTAATCTACTGTTCCTCTAGTGGTGACCATGTTGTTATTGATTAATCTCCTGTTCCTCTAGTGGTGACCATGTTGTTATTGATTAATATCCTGTTCCTCTTGTGGTGACCATGCTGTTATTGATTAATCTCCTGTTCCTCTAGTGGTAACCTGCTGTTATTGATTCATCTACTGTTCCTCTAGTGGTGACCATGTTGTTATTGATTCATCTCCTGTTCCTCTAGTGGTGACCATGCTGTTATTGATTAATCTCCTGTTCCTCTAGTGGTGACCATGTTGTTATTGATTAATCTCCTGTTCCTCTAGTGGTGACCATGCTGTTATTGATTAATCTCCTGTTCCTCTACTGGTGACCATGTTGTTATTATTAATCTCCTGTTCCTCTAGTGGTGACCATGTTGTTATTGATTAATCTCCTGTTCCTCTAGTGGTGACCATGTTGTTATTGATTCATCTCCTGTTCCTCTAGTGGTGACCATGTTGTTATTTATTAATCTACTGTTCCTCTAGTGGTGACCATGTTGTTATTGATTCATCTCCTGTTCCTCTAGTGGTGACCATGCTGTTATTGATTAATCTCCTGTTCCTCTAGTGGTGACCATGTTGTTATTGATTAATCTCCTGTTCCTCTAGTGGTGACCATGTTGTTATTGATTCATCTACTGTCCCTCTAGTGGTGACCATGCTGTTATTGATTAATCTCCTGTGCCTCTAGTGGTGACAATGTTGTTATTGATTAATCTCCTGTTCCTCTAGTGGTGACCATGTTGTTATTGATTAATCTCCTGTTCCTCTAGTGGTGACCATGTTGTTATTGATTAATCTCCTGTTCCTCTAGTGGTGACCATGTTGTTATTGATTAATCTCCTGTTCCTCTAGTGGTGACCATGTTGTTATTGATTCATCTACTGTCTCTCTAGTGGTGACCACGCTGTTATTGATTAATCTCCTGTTCCTCTAGTGGTGACCATGTTGTTATTGATTCATCTCCTGTTCCTCTAGTGGTGACCATGCTGTTATTGATTAATCACCTGTTCCTCTAGTGGTAACCATGTTGTTATTGATTCATCTACTGTCCCTCTAGTGGTGACCATGCTGTTATTGATTAATCTCCTGTTCCTCTAGTGGTGACCATGTTGTTATTGATTAATCTACTGTTCCTCTAGTGGTGACCATGTTGTTATTGATTCATCTCCTGTTCCTCTAGTGGTGACCATGTTGTTATTGATTAATCTACTGTTTCTCTAGTGGTGACCATGTTATTATTGATTCATCTACTGTCCCTCTAGTGGTGACCATGTTGTTATTGATTAATCTCCTGTCCCTCTAGTGGTGACCATGTTGTTATTGATTCATCTCCTGTTCCTCTAGTGGTGACCATGTTGTTATTGATTAATCTACTGTTCCTCTAGTGGTGACCATGTTGTTATTGATTAATCTACTGTTCCTCTAGTGGTGACCATGTTGTTATTGATTCATCTCGTGTTCCTCTAGTGGTGACCTGCTGTTATTGATTAATCTCCTGTTCCTCTAGTGGTGACCATGTTGTTATTGATTAATATCCTGTTCCTCTTGTGGTGACCATGCTGTTATTGATTAATCTCCTGTTCCTCTAGTGGTAACCTGCTGTTATTGATTCATCTACTGTTCCTCTAGTGGTGACCATGTTGTTATTGATTCATCTCCTGTTCCTCTAGTGGTGACCATGCTGTTATTGATTAATCTCCTGTTCCTCTAGTGGTGACCATGTTGTTATTGATTAATCTCCTGTTCCTCTAGTGGTGACCATGCTGTTATTGATTAATCTCCTGTTCCTCTACTGGTGACCATGTTGTTATTATTAATCTCCTGTTCCTCTAGTGGTGACCATGTTGTTATTGATTAATCTCCTGTTCCTCTAGTGGTGACCATGTTGTTATTGATTCATCTCCTGTTCCTCTAGTGGTGACCATGTTGTTATTTATTAATCTCCTGTTCCTCTAGTGGTGACCATGCTGTTATTGATTAATCTCCTGTTCCTCTAGTGGTGACCATGTTGTTATTGATTAATCTCCTGTTCCTCTAGTGGTGACCATGCTGTTATTGTTTAATCTCCTGTTCCTCTAGTGGTAACCATGTTGTTATTGATTCATCTACTGTCCCTCTAGTGGTGACCATGCTGTTATTTATTAATCTACTGTTCCTCTAGTGGTGACCATGTTGTTATTGATTAATCTCCTGTTCCTCTAGTGGTGACCATGTTGTTATTGATTAATATCCTGTTCCTCTTGTGGTGACCATGCTGTTATTGATTAATCTCCTGTTCCTCTAGTGGTAACCTGCTGTTATTGATTCATCTACTGTTCCTCTAGTGGTGACCATGTTGTTATTGATTCATCTCCTGTTCCTCTAGTGGTGACCATGCTGTTATTGATTAATCTCCTGTTCCTCTAGTGGTGACCATGTTGTTATTGATTAATCTCCTGTTCCTCTAGTGGTGACCATGCTGTTATTGATTAATCTCCTGTTCCTCTACTGGTGACCATGTTGTTATTATTAATCTCCTGTTCCTCTAGTGGTGACCATGTTGTTATTGATTAATCTCCTGTTCCTCTAGTGGTGACCATGTTGTTATTGATTCATCTCCTGTTCCTCTAGTGGTGACCATGTTGTTATTTATTAATCTACTGTTCCTCTAGTGGTGACCATGTTGTTATTGATTCATCTCCTGTTCCTCTAGTGGTGACCATGCTGTTATTGATTAATCTCCTGTTCCTCTAGTGGTGACCATGTTGTTATTGATTAATCTCCTGTTCCTCTAGTGGTGACCATGCTGCTATTGTTTAATCTCCTGTTCCTCTAGTGGTAACCATGTTGTTATTGATTCATCTACTGTCCCTCTAGTGGTGACCATGCTGTTATTTATTAATCTACTGTTCCTCTAGTGGTGACCATGTTGTTATTGATTAATCTCCTGTTCCTCTAGTGGTGACCATGTTGTTATTGATTAATCTCCTGTACCTCTCGTGGTGACCATGTTGTTATTGATTAATCTCCTGTTCCTCTAGTGGTGACCATGTTGTTATTGATTCATATCCTGTTCCTCTAGTGGTGACCATGTTGTTATTGATTCATCTACTGTCCCTCTAGTGGTGACCATGCTGTTATTGATTAATCTCCTGTTCCTCTAGTGGTGACCATGTTGTTATTGATTAATCTCCTGTTCCTCTAGTGGTGACCATGCTGTTATTGATTAATCTCCTCTTCCTCTAGTGGTGACCATGTTGTTATTGATTCATCTCCCGTTCCTCTAGTGGTGACCATGTTGTTATTGATTAATATACTGTTCCTCTAGTGGTGACCATGTTGTTATTGATTAATATACTGTTCCTCTAGTGGTGACCATGTTGTTTTTGATTCATCTACTGTTTCTCTTGTGTTGACCATGTTGTTATTGATTAATCTCCTGTTCATCTAGTGGTGACCATGTTGTTATTGATTAATCTCCTGTTCCTCTAGTGGTGACCATGTTGTTATTGATTCATATCCTGTTCCTCTAGTGGTGACCATGTTGTTATTGATTCATCTACTGTCCCTCTAGTGGTGACCATGCTGTTATTGATTAATCTCCTGTTCCTCTAGTGGTGACCATGTTGTTATTGATTAATCTCCTGTTCCTCTAGTGGTGACCATGCTGTTATTGATTAATCTCCTCTTCCTCTAGTGGTGACCATGTTGTTATTGATTCATCTCCCGTTCCTCTAGTGGTGACCATGTTGTTATTGATTAATATACTGTTCCTCTAGTGGTGACCATGTTGTTTTTGATTCATCTACTGTTTCTCTAGTGGTGACCATGTTGTTATTGATTCATCTACTGTTCCTCTTGTGTTGACCATGTTGTTATTGATTAATCTCCTGTTCATCTAGTGGTGACTATGTTGTTATTGATTCATCTACTGTTCCTCTAGTGGTGACCATGTTGTTATTGATTCATCTACTGTAGCTTTCTTATCTAAAGGTCTCTCTCTCTCTCTCTCTCTTTCTCTCACCCTCCCCCCGCTTTCTCTCTTTCCCTCCCTCCCACTATCTCTATCTTTCTCTCTCTCCCTCCCTCCCCCCTTTGTCTCTCTCTTCCTCCCCCCTCTCTCTTTCTCTCTCTTCCTCCCTCCTCCTCTCTCTCTCGCTCTCGCTCTCTCTCCCCCTTGTCTCTCTCTCCTCCACTCTGAAGATTTTCAACAGTGCTTGCTCAGAGGAAATTGGTCTCCATCTGAAATCAACAATGGATAACAGCCTACTGTGTTAAAGGTGATTCAGTGGCCCTCTGGGGAAAAACAAATTATAAATGACATTGTCTCTGATAGACAGCATTGACCACCATCAAATACTGTCCTCTAACAGCATGTTGTCGAACACAAGCAGCTCACCTCTCCTGTGAAGTTGCACTACTTCAATAGGTCCTATAAGAAATAGTTAGCTACACCCCTACATTACAAAACAGTTGTTTAATGAGAACACTACCAATATTTGAATTTAGTTCAACTACCACCAAGTTACAGCAAAATGTAATTAAATGACTAGTTGAACTACATGTACTTCACTACTCCCCAACACTGGATAATAATGGGAGTCCTTTTTAGCCTCTCTAAGTGGGTAAATCCAGTGATTTTGTCTTGTCGTGTCAACCCCTCTTACCCTCAACAGATTGTAGGGCCGTGTCCCAAATGATATTCCATATAGCGCGTTACTACGGGGCCCTGGTCAAAGTAGTGCACTATAAAGGGAATACCATTTAGGACGCACACTTTGCCTGTAGTGTCAAACCTCTTGAACTCCAGACACTTTACTGTAGATATAATAGACTGGCTACAGCAAATATGACTGATGAAGTGTCAGTTTGGGGGGGGTTGTGTGTGTGTGTGTCTGGTTAGTATAGAGGACGTGTACTTCATTGCTATCTATCAAAAAGCCATTCAGAAGTTCTTCTTGATGATGACTATATTTTCTTTCAAGACATTCTGAATATGATCTAGAATATGATCTATCATTTACTTTACACATTTTATCATATGATCTAGAATATTATCTGTCATTTACTTTACACATTCTATCATTATCTAGAATATGATCTATCATTTACTTTACACATTCTTTTGACTTTTTGTTGTAGACTGCTAATCTCACACACACACACACACACACACACACACACACACACACACACACACACACACACACACTCAGCAGAGCTGCCTAATCTGATGCTCCACATCACAGAGCTAAGTCAACGGTTGCCAGAGAAAACTGGGGCCATGGCCGTTACTACATATGAGGACACTGTCATTTTTTTCTAATTTGAAACTACATTTAATAATACAAATATATATTTTGTAAACAATAAAGAAAATCAATTACAAGTCAACATCTAAATATTGCTCTTAGCGATGATCAAAGCTCAGAATGTTTATATTCTTGATCTGACTGAGTTCTAATCGCGCCTGCCTCTTATCCAACGAGTGGAACCCTGACCAGTGGTGTGTTTGTTATGTTCTCCTGCCTCCTGATTCACCTTTAGCAGCACATTCACCACTCTCTCAAACGGCTAACTCCGCCCTCTCGCGGCACAAGCCAAGGGCCTGAGACGTGAAACGAACTACCCCAGCTCGGAGTCGGCTCAAGTAGGCAACTAGAGATGCCGCTGACGGTGTGTTTGAGAGAATCCGGACAAAAGGCTTTAAAACTGTCCTGCGACTCCTGCCATGTCTACAGACATCCCCCAAAGCAAGCTAAACCGGACTCTCTGAGAATGAGTACACACCTGATAAATAGTCGCTTATAGATATGTCAGTCAGTCAGGTGGCTAGCTGCCGGCAGAGACTTCTGTTTCAGTAACGGTGAAGGGCTCTGGCTGCTAAAAGGATGAAGTAAAGCTAACGTGAAATGGAGCCTGACCTCAGCAGGAGCAACAAATACGCTACTAAGTTCTCATAATATCTTTGCTTTACAGAGAGTAGGCTACTGAGACAGACAGAGTAGGCTACTGAGACAGACAGAGTAGGCTACTGAGACAGACAGAGTAGGCAACTGAGACAGACAGAGTAGGCTACTGAGACAGACAGAGTAGGCTACTGAGACAGACAGAGTAGGCAACTGAGACAGACAGAGTAAGCTGTCATCAAGGCAAAGGGTGGCTACTTTGAAGAATCTCAAATATAACCTATATTTTGATTTGTTTAACACTTTTGTGGTTACTACATGATTCCATATGTGTTATTTCATAGTTTTGATGTCTTCACTATTATTCTACAATGTAGAAAATAGTAAAAATAAATAAATAAAATAAAATAAAGAAAAACCATTGAATGAGTAGGTACAGTATGTCCAAACTTTTGACTGATACTGTATATACTCTCTCTGTACAACCAACCTAATTTCTACCAACATGTCACATGTGCAACTAGAGGGAAAAACATTTCTAGATCACCTTTACTCCACACACAGAGATGCATAAAAAGATTTCCCTCGTCCTCCATTTGGCAAATCTAAACATAACTCTATCCTCCTCAAAACTCAAACAGGAAGTACCAGTGACACGCTCAATACGGAAGTGGTCCGATGAACAGGATGCTAAGCTACAGGACTGTTTTGCTAGATTCATCCAATGGCATTTTAGGAGTTCACTACATCAGTCACCGGCTTCATTAATAAGTGCATTGACGACGTATCACAACCAGAAGCCGTGGGTTACAGGCAACATCCGCACTGAGCTAAAGGCTAGAGCTGCCGCTTTCAAGGAGCGGGACTCTAACCCGGACGCTTATAAGAAATCCCGGTAAGCCCTCCGACAAACCATCAAACTGTCACGCCCTGGCTCTGGGGACACTTGTATGTTGAGCCAGGGTGTGCATTTCATTTGTTTATCTAGTATGTGTATTTCTATGTTGGCCTGAGTGGCTCCTAATCAGAGGCAACGAGTGTCAGCTGTCGTTGGTTGTCTCTGATTGGGAGCCATATTTAAACTGTCTGTTTCCCATTTGTGTTTGTGGGATCTTGTTTCTAGTCTGTAGTGTTAGACCGTGAACTGTCACGTTTTCGTTTTGTCGTTTTGATCGTGTCTCTAATAAAGAGTATGTTTGCCTGCAACGCTGCGCCTTGGTCCTCATCTCTGTTCGACGATCGTGACAGAAGATCCCACCAAGACTGGACCAAGCAGCAAGTCCAGGAGCCAGCGCCTGAGAGATCTCTAGCGGATCTCCTTTGCCTCCTCGTCTGGGTCAAGCCATGTGAGGAAGAGAGGGGCTTGACGTGGAGGCAGAAGGGCGAAAGGCTGGCGAGGAGCATGGAGACCTGGTCCACGGGTAGGAGTGAAGCCCATAATTTTTTTAGGGGGGGGCTAACGCCGTGGACGACGGGGCAGCAGGAGGCCGCCAGGTTACAGGAGTCACTGGTCACCAGGGGGAAGGAGGATGTAGAGGCACGGCGAGAGGTACTGGCGTGTGTTGCCAGTCCGGTCCGGCCTGTTCCTGATCCCCACGTAGGGCCAGTGGTGTGTGTTCCCAGTATGGTCCGGCCTGTTCCTGCCACTCGCACCAAGTCAGTGGTGCGCTTCGTCAGCCCGGCACGGCCCGTTCCTGCTCCCCGCACCAAGTCAGTGGTGCGCCCGTCAGCCCGGTCCGCCCGCTCCTGCTCCCCGCACCAAGTCAGTGGTGCGTTTCGCCAGCCCGGGCGCGGCCGTTCCTGCTCCCCGCACCAAGTCAGTGGTGCGCGTCGTCAGCCCGTCCGGCCCATTCCTGCTCCCCGCACCAAGTCAGTGGTGCGTTTCGTCAGCCCAGCTCGGCCCGTTCCTGCTCCCCGCACCAAGTCAGTGGTGCGCTTCGTCAGCCCGGTACGGCCCGTTCCTGCTCCCCGCACCAAGTCAGTGGTGCGCCCGTCAGCCCGGTCCGCCCGCTCCTGCTCCCCGCACCAAGTCAGTGGTGCGTTTCGCTCTGCCCGGCGCGCCCGCTCCTGCTCTCCACACCAAGCCAGTGGTGTGCGTCGTCAGTCCGGCACGGCCCGTGCCTGTTCCACCGGTGGCTGGTCGGCACCGGTCAGATGCTTCACGCCGGAGCTAGAGCAATCCGCTCCACCAGTGTGCAGTCCAGCTCCGGCCAGCGGGGCCAGACCGGACCAGGGGTACTTTGGGGGGTTGGAGAGGGAGCGGGGATCAGGCCCGGAGCCGGATCCGCCGCCTAAGCGGAGTGCCCACCCGGTCCCTCCCCTGTGGTGTTTGGTGGGCGCGGTCGGAGTCCGCGCCTTTAGGGGGGGGTACTGTCACGCCCTGGCTCTGGGGACACTTGTATGTTGAGCCAGGGTGTGCATTTCATTTGTTTATCTAGTATGTGTATTTCTATGTTGGCCTGAGTGGCTCCTAATCAGAGGCAACGAGTGTCAGCTGTCGTTGGTTGTCTCTGATTGGGAGCCATATTTAAACTGTCTGTTTCCCATTTGTGTTTGTGGGATCTTGTTTCTAGTCTGTAGTGTTAGACCGTGAACTGTCACGTTTTCGTTTTGTCGTTTTGATTGTGTCTCTAATAAAGAGTATGTTTGCCTGCAACGCTGCGCCTTGGTCCTCATCTCTGTTCGACGATCGTGACACAAACAGGCAAAGCATCAGTACAGGACCAAGATCAAATCCTACTACACTGGCTCTGACACTCGTCAGATGTGGCAGGGCTTGGAAAATATAACGGATTACAAAGGGAAACCCAGCCGAGAGCTGCCCAGTGACGCGAGTTTACCAGACGAGCTAAATGCCTTCTATGCTCGCTCCGAGGCAAGCAACACTGAACCATGCATGAAAGCACCAACTGTTCCGGACGACTGTGTGATCACGCTCTCCGTAGCCGATGTTAGTAAGACCTTTAAAAAAATTAACATTCACAAGGCCTGTGGATGCGGTGGACCTGATCCTAGACCAGCACTCCTACTCTGAGTCTCCTTGCAAATACAGTACAGCTCTCTGCACAAATACTCTGTGAACTAAGGCCCCAATAATGACAGACACATCCAATAAATCATCATCGGATGAATCATAGTCACAGTGTTTTAGCTACAATAGACTGATAGCCTTGAGCCCAAACAGTTTCAGTCCAGATTCATATCTCTCTGTCTGAGCCACTTGGCTCTCACATGCATTCAAGTGTTACCTTTTAATGAATAGGGGCTGATTCTCTTCAGTTTCCATGAGTGGACACTCTTGGTGGGGTTGAAAAACAACATGACAATCTACGTCAGTGGCATG
>NC_059198.1:64640665-64695665 GCF_020615455.1 Coregonus clupeaformis
AGTGACCCTCCCCTAGAGCCAAAAGAATCCTTAAAACAAAGTGAATAGCAGAGAACATGTCTACCGTTTACCCTCACTTCTTGGACAGACCAGAGCCTTAGATATGCAGTATTAGAAACTGTGCTTAGTCTTGTTTGCATTACGTGGCAGTGTAGAAATGTTGATAGCGCACAGGGCTGCGGGCCAGAAGGTTGTGGGTTCGCAGACCACCGAGGACAAGAGGAGGGGTGGAAAGATCTCATTTATAGTAAAAACCTTGCGTTCATTTATTTATTGTATTTGCAAGAAAACATTTGCCTTTTATAAACATTTCATGCAATTCTACATAATTTTACATATTAGCATATTCTTTTTTAATACCACACAAATGACTGAAATGACAGTTAAAGAATGGACAGGGAGATATGCCTATGTGTTCATCTTATAATATTTCTCCAATGCCAAATCAGTGTGTATTGTTTGAAACGAAACTGTCCCTGTTTGCAAATAATTAAATCTGAGATGTCATTAGGAATCTGAACATGGTACTTTTAAAAGTTAGGTTTAACCCAACGAGAGAAGGTCACAAGTGTTTCCCTAAAAGCTGTCTGGGTTTAAAAATCGTATATTGTACAGCAAATTAATAACTTAATCAATTGATAGTGACAGAATTAGATTACATCCCAAGTATTGTTTTTGTATCTTCGGCTATAGAAGGTTGTAGCTAAGCCTCTGGATGTCAAAGAAACGAAACAATGATAATCCCATATGCATCCGAGTCACGTCTTTCCTGGGTATCGCGGATCAAAGCGCTGTTATACATCACTTTATATAATCGCATCTGTTTTATTTTCTTCAAAATCTTAAGCTAACAAGGAGTAGACCTGTACTTTTGGCTATTTTCTTTAAAAAGGTAGGCCTATGTCATACCTCCTCATACCCCTCAATTCATGTCTTGGTTTCAATTTAACAGCCCTTCATTGACACAGAGGTAGGCTATTTAAAGAGTGCATGGTGGGCAGAGGAATTGACCGACAAAAACCTATGGATATAGCAGCTTATAGCTGCCAGGCAGGCCTACCTTTTATTTCTTAAATAGGAAGAAATAGGGTCCAACACAAAGCCCTCTTGTTAGTAAAGTCTAATTAAAATGAAGACAGTTTAAATGAATTATGTCTACTCGAATTTGCCTACTTTCAGCACCATGAGCCGCGGCTGCTGCTTCAAGTTTCAGCACCACAATGTAAGTTACTCTGATAAATACATTATGGAACATATTGTTTTTAATAACATGAATTATAGTAGTCCTCCTCCTCACCATTGTGCTCTACTTCTCAAACTGAACAGAACATAGGCTAGAGGCGCAAGATAGTGATTTCTTTGGGACTATGCCTAATCAAAAATTATTTTTTGAAGAAGCCTTTGACTCTCCTCTTGAACTGCCACCATAGGCCTACACAGCACATCCATTGGTTAGGCAGCACACAAAAACGTTTTTGATCAGCAAGAGCAGAGCAGGCCGGGGCTCAGGGTTGGAATATCCATTGCAGTGTGTAAGACAGCCTAGTTTTATTTACACCATCCCAGCAGCTATCTTAGAAATATAACTTTGCTCTGTGCTTCTCTGAGCATGCACTTCGTAGCATATAGCTTAAAGGCTATGGATCATTTGATTGAGACCACACTAATTAGCCTATAGGTGCCCTTGATATAGCGTGGTTGTATTTTAATGTAGGCCTATAGGGAAGATTGGCCATGTGGAGATGTTCATATTGAAACATACAGTGGTTGTATTTTTATGTAGGTCTATTTTAATGTACTGTACCCTGCTAATACTGGACTGTACTGTATTGTACTGTAATTTACTGTACCCTGCTAATACTGTACTGTAATGTACTGTACCTTGATACTACACTGTACTGTAATGTACTGTACCCTTCTTATACTGGACTGCATTAGGCCTACATGGAATAATAGTGTATGTATTATGAGTGTATTTGATCGTGATGATGACGATGACGACGATGATGATGATGATGATGATGACGAAGATGGTGATGATGACTGATGATGATGACGATGTTGATGGTGTTAATGGTGATGATGATGATTGGGCTGATGATGACTGATGATGATGATGACGACGATGGTGATGATGACGACGATGATGATGATGAAGAAGATGGTGATGATGATGACGAAGATGGTGATGATGACTGATGATGAGGACAATGTTGATGGTGATATGGTGATGATGATGATGGGGATGATGATGACTCATGACTGATGATGATGATGACGATGATGGTGATGATGATGGTAATGATGATGATGATGATGATGATGGTGATGATGATGACGATGGTGATGGTGATGATGGTGATAGTGATGATGATGCCTTTACTGTATCTGTTAAGAAATTATTTTTGTGATGTAAATGAATAGTTCTTGTTTTTTAGACATACATTCAAAGTCATATAACGTCACAGACTACCATACAGTGAGTGCTTGTCTTCCCTCAGACTGCTGCTCAGTGTGATGTGAGATGTTGAGATCTGGGTTCTCATCCTCCCGTACTGACATCGGTCATGAATAAATAAAGATAGTCACATATACCTCTCCTTCCTCTTTATAGATGAGAGTCATATCTATACATCTTTACATCTTCCTCTTTATAGATGAGAGGCATATCTATACACCTTTACATCTCTATATTCCTCTTTATAGATGAGAGGCATATCTATACATCTTTACATCTTCCTCTTTATAGATGAGAGGCATATATATACATCTTTACATCTCTATATTCCTCTTTATAGATGAGAGGCATATCTATACATCTTTACATCTTCCTCTTATAGATGAGAGGCATATCTATACATCTTTACATCTCTATATTCCTCTTATAGATGAGAGGTATATCTATACATCTACACATCTCTATATTCCTTTTTATAGATCAGAGGTATATCTATACATCTATACATCTCTATCTTCCTCTTTGTAGATGAGAGGCATATCTATACATCTTTACATCTCTATATTCCTCTTTATAGATGATAGGTATATCTATACATCTTTCCATCTCTATATTCCTCTTTATAGATGAGAGGCATATCTATACATCTTTACATCTTCCTCTTATAGATGAGAGGCATATCTATACATCTTTACATCTCTATATTCCTCTTATAGATGAGAGGTATATCTATAAATCTTTACATCTCTATATTCCTCTTTATAGATGAGAGGCATATCTATACATCTTTACATCTTCCTCTTTATAGATGAGAGGTATATCTATACATCTTTACATCTCTATATTCTTCTTATAGATGAGAGGCATATCTATACATCTTTACATCTCTATATTCCTCTTATAGATGAGAGGTATATCTATACATCTTTACATCTCTATATTTCTCTTATAGATGAGAGGTATATCTATATATCTTTACATCTCTATATTCCTCTTTATAGATGAGAGGCATATCTATACATCTTTACATCTTCCTCTTATAGATGAGAGGCATATCTATACATCTTTACATCTCTATTGTCCTCTTATAGATGAGAGGTATATCTATACATCTTTACATCTCTATATTCCTCTTTATAGATGAGAGGCATATCTATACATCTTTACATCTTCCTCTATAGATGAGAGGTATATCTATACATCTTTACATCTCTATATTCTTCTTATAGATGAGAGGCATATCTATACATCTTTACATCTCTATATTCCTCTTATAGATGAGAGGTATATCTATACATCTTTACATCTTCCTCTATAGATGAGAGGTATATCTATAAATCTTTACATCTCTATATTCTTCTTATAGATGAGAGGCATATCTATACATCTTTACATATCTATATTCCTCTTATAGATGAGAGGTATATCTATACATCTTTACATCTTCCTCTTTATAGATGAGAGGTATATCTATACATCTTTACATCTCTATGTTCCTCTTTATAGGTGAGAGGCATATCTATACATCTTTACATCTTCCTCTTATAGATGAGAGGCATATCTATACATCTTTACATATTCCCCCATAGATGAGATGTATATCTATACATCTTTACATCTCTATATTCTTCTTATAGATGAGAGGCATATCTATACATCTTTACATCTCTATATTCCTCTTATAGATGAGAGGTATATCTATACATCTTTACATCTTCCTCTATAGATGAGAGGTATATCTATAAATCTTTACATCTCTATATTCTTCTTATAGATGAGAGGCATATCTATACATCTTTACATATCTATATTCCTCTTATAGATGAGAGGTATATCTATACATCTTTACATCTTCCTCTTTATAGATGAGAGGTATATCTATACATCTTTACATCTCTATGTTCCTCTTTATAGGTGAGAGGCATATCTATACATCTTTACATCTTCCTCTTATAGATGAGAGGCATATCTATACATCTTTACATATTCCCCCATAGATGAGATGTATATCTATACATCTTTACATCTCTATATTCTTCTTATAGATGAGAGGCATATCTATACATCTTTACATCTCTATATTCCTCTTATAGATGAGAGGCAAATCTATACATCTTTACATCTTCCTCTTTATAGATGAGAGGCATATCTATACATCTTTACATCTCTATATTCCTCTTTATAGATGATAGGTATATCTATACATCTTTCCATCTCTATATTCCTCTTTATAGATGAGAGGTATATCTATACATCTTTCCATCTCTATATTCCTCTTTATAGATGAGAGGTATATATATATATCTTTACATCTCTATATTCCTCTTATAGATTAGAGGTATATCTATACATCTCTATATTCCTCTTTATAGATGAGAGGCATATCTATACATCTATACATCACTTTAATCCTCTTTATAGATGAGGCATATCTATACATCTTTACATCTTCCTCTTTATAGATGAGAGGCATATCTATACATCTTTACATCTCTATATTCCTCTTATAGATGAGAGGTATATCTATACATCTTTACATCTCTATATTCCTCTTATAGATGAGAAGCATATCTATACATCTTTACATCTCTATATTCCTCTTTATAGATGAGAGGTATATCTATACATCTATACATCTTTACATCTTCCTCTTTATAGATGAGAGGCATATCTATACATCTTTACATCTTCCTCTTTATAGATGAGAGGCATATCTATACATATTTACATCTCTATATTCCTCTTATAGATGAGAGGTATATCTATACATCTTTACATCTCTGTATTCCTCTTTATAGATGAGAGGCATATCTATACATATTTACATCTCTATATTCCTCTTATAGATGAGAGGTATATGTATACATCTTTTCATCTCTATATTCCTCTTTATAGATGAGAGGCATATCTATACATATTTACATCTTCCTCTTTATAGATGAGAGGCATAACTATACATCTTTACATCTCTATATTCCTCTTTATAGATGAGAGGCATATCTATACATCTTTACATCTTCCTCTTTATAGATGAGAGGTATATCTATACATCTACACATCTCTATATTCCTCTTTATAGATCAGAGGTATATCTATACATCTATACATCTCTATCTTCCTCTTTATAGATGAGAGGCATATCTATACATCTTTACATCTCTATATTCCTCTTTATAGATGAGAGGCATATCTATACATCTTTACATCTTCCTCTTATAGATGAGAGGCATATCTATACATCTTTACATCTCTATATTCCTCTTTATAGATGAGAGTCATATCTATACATCTTTACATCTCTAAATTCCTCTTTATAGATGAGAGGCATATCTATACATCTTTACATATTCCTCTTTATAGATTAGAGGTATATCTATACATCTTTACAGCTCTATATTCTTCTTATAGATGAGAGGCATATCTATACATCTTTACATCTCTATATTTCTCTTATAGGTGAGAGGTATATCTATACATCTTTACATCTCTATATTCCTCTTTATAGATGAGAGGCATATCTATACATCTTTACATCTTACTCTATAGATGAGAGGTATATCTACACATCTTTACATATCTATATTCTTCTTATAGATGAGAGGCATATCTATACATCTGTACATCTTCCTCTTTATAGATGAGAGGTATATCTATACATCTTTCCATCTCTATATTCCTCTTTATAGATGAGAGGCATATCTATACATCTTTACATATTCCTCTTATAGATGAGAGGCATATCTATACATCTTTGCATCTCTATATTCCTCTTATAGATGAGAGGTATATCTATACATCTTTACATCTCTATATTCCTCTTTATAGATGAGAGGCATATCTATACATCTTTACATCTCTATATTCCTCTTATAGATGAGAGGTATATCTATACATCTGTACATCTTCCTCTTTATAGATGAGAGGTATATCTATACATCTTTACATCTCTATGTTCCTCTTTATAGATGAGAGGCATATCTATACATCTTTACATCTTCCTCTTATAGATGAGAGGCATATCTATACATCTTTACATCTTCCTCCATAGATGAGAGGTATATCTATACATCTTTACATCTCTATATTCTTCTTATAGATGAGAGCCATATCTATACATCTTTACATCTCTATATTCCTCTTATAGATGAGAGGCATATCTATACATCTTTACATCTTCCTCTTTATAGATGAGAGGCATATCTATACATCTTTACATATTCCTCTTTATAGATGAGAGGTATATCTATACATCTTTACAGCTCTATATTCTTCTTATAGATGAGAGGCATATCTATACATCTTTACATCTCTATATTTCTCTTATAGGTGAGAGGTATATCTATACATCTTTACATCTCTATATTCCTCTTTATAGATGAGAGGCATATCTATACATCTTTACATCTTACTCTATAGATGAGAGGTATATCTACACATCTTTACATCTCTATATTCTTCTTATAGATGAGAGGCATATCTATACATCTGTACATCTTCCTCTTTATAGATGAGAGGTATATCTATACATCTTTCCATCTCTATATTCCTCTTTATAGATGAGAGGCATATCTATACATCTTTACATCTTCCTCTTATAGATGAGAGACATATCTATATATCTTTACATCTCTATATTCCTCTTATAGATGAGAGGTATATCTATACATCTTTACATCTCTATATTCCTCTTTATAGATGAGAGGCATATCTATACATCTTTACATCTCTATATTCCTCTTATAGATGAGAGGTATATCTATACATCTGTACATCTTCCTCTTTATAGATGAGAGGTATATCTATACATCTTTACATCTCTATGTTCCTCTTTATAGATGAGAGGCATATCTATACATCTTTACATCTTCCTCTTATAGATGAGAGGCATATCTATACATCTTTACATCTTCCTCCATAGATGAGAGGTATATCTATACATCTTTACATCTCTATATTCTTCTTATAGATGAGAGCCATATCTATACATCTTTACATCTCTATATTCCTCTTATAGATGAGAGGCATATCTATACATCTTTACATCTTCCTCTTTATAGATGAGAGGCATATCTATACATCTTTACATCTCTATATTCCTCTTTATAGATAATAGGTATATCTATACATCTTTCCATCTCTATATTCCTCTTTATAGATGAGAGGTATATCTATACATCTTTACATCTCTATATTCCTCTTATAGATGAGAGGCATATCTATACATCTTTACATCTCTATATTCCTCTTATAGATGAGAGGTATATCTATACATCTATACATCTCTATATTCCTCTTTATAGATGAGAGGTATATCTATACATCTTTACATCTCTATATTCCTCTTTATAGATGAGAGGTATATCTATACATCTATACATCGCTATATTCCTCTTTATAGATGAGAGGCATATCTATACATCTATACATCTCTATATTCCTCTTATAGATGAGAGGTATATCTATACATCTGTACATCTTCCTCTTTATAGATGAGAGGTATATCTATACATCTTTACATCTCTATGTTCCTCTTTATAGATGAGAGGCATATCTATACATCTTTACATCTTCCTCTTATAGATGAGAGGCATATCTATACATCTGTACATCTTCCTCTTTATAGATGAGAGGTATATCTATACATCTTTCCATCTCTATATTCCTCTTTATAGATGAGAGGCATATCTATACATCTTTACATCTTCCTCTTATAGATGAGAGGCATATCTATACATCTTTACATCTCTATATTCCTCTTATAGATGAGAGGTATATCTATACATCTTTACATCTCTATATTCCTCTTTATAGATGAGAGGCATATCTATACATCTTTACATCTCTATATTCCTCTTATAGATGAGAGGTATATCTATACATCTTTACATCTCTATGTTCCTCTTTATAGATGAGAGGCATATCTATACATCTTTACATCTTCCTCTTATAGATGAGAGGCATATCTATACATCTTTACATCTTCCTCCATAGATGAGAGGTATATCTATACATCTTTACATCTCTATATTCTTCTTATAGATGAGAGCCATATCTATACATCTTTACATCTCTATATTCCTCTTATAGATGAGAGGCATATCTATACATCTTTACATCTTCCTTTTTATAGATGAGAGGCATATCTATACATCTTTACATCTCTATATTCCTCTTTATAGATAATAGGTATATCTATACATCTTTCCATCTCTATATTCCTCTTTATAGATGAGAGGTATATCTATACATCTTTCCATCTCTATATTCCTCTTTATAGATGAGAGGTATATCTATACATCTTTACATCTCTATTGTCACGATCGTCTGAAGGAGCGGACCAATACGCAGCGCGTGGAGTGAACATGATGACTTTATTAAATAAAGCAACCACGAAAAAACAACAAATGACGATAATGAAGTCCTCAGTGACACGACTGAACACGGAACATGGAACAATAACCCACAAAACACAGGAGAAAACACACAGAATATATATGGCTCCCAATCAGAGATAACGAGCCGACAGCTGACACTCGTTACCTCCGATTGGGAGTCATTAACCAATCACCAAAAACACAAACAAATGAAACTCACCCAACCCAACACCACCAAATGAAATACACCTGGCTCTAACACACAGTCCTTGGAGCCAGAGTGTGACAGTACCCCCCCCTAAAGGTGCGCACTCCGGGCGCACCAGCATACAGTCTAGGGGAGGGTCTGGGTGGGCGTCTGTCCCCGGTGGCGGCTCTGGCCCCGGTCGTGATCCCCACCCCACCGCAGTCACAACCTGCTTCGGTAGCCTCCTCCCAATGACCACCCTCCAACTAACCCCACCTGGACTAAGGGGCAACACCGGACTAAGGGGCAGCATCGGACTAAGGGGCAGTACCGGACTACGGGGCAGTACCGGACTAAGGGGCAGTACCGGACTAAGGGGCAGTACCGGACTAAGGGACAGCACCATGATAAGGGACAGCACCAGGATAAGGAGCAACACCGAGCTAAGGGGCAGCACCTGACTAAATGGCGGATCCTGGCTGGCTGGCTCATGGCTGGCTGACGGATCTGGCTGCTCATGGCTGGCTGACGGATCTGGCTGCTCATGGCTGGCTGACGGATCTGGCTGCTCATGGCCGACTGACGGATCTGGCTGATCCTGTCTGGCAGAAGGCTCTGGCTGATCCTGTCTGGCAGAAGGCTCTGGCTGATCCTGTCTGGCAGAAGGCTCTGGCTGATCCTGTCTGGCAGAAGGCTCTGGCTGATCCTGTCTGGCGGAAGGCTCTGGCTGATCCTGTCTGGCGGAAGGCTCTGGCTGATCCTGTCTGGCAGACGGCTCTGGCTGATCCTGTCTGGCGGAAGGCTCTGACGGCGTTGGGCAGACGGGCAGTTCAGACGGCGTTGGGCAGACCGGACAGTTCAGGCCCGTTGGGCAGACGGCAGACTCTGGCCGTCTGAGGCGCATCGTAGGCCTGGTGCGTGGTGCCGGAACAGGAGGTACCGGGCTGAGGACACGCATCTCAGGGCTAGTGCGGGGAGAAGCAACAGGGCATGCTGGACCCTGGGGACGCACCGTAGGCCTGATGCGTGGTGCCGGAACTGGAGGTACCGGGCTGAGGACACGCATCTCAGGGCTAGTGCGGGAAGCAGCAACAGGGCATGCTTGGCCCTGGGGGACGCACCGTAGGCCTGATGCGTGGTGCCGGAACTGGAGGTACCGGGCTGAGGACACGCATCTCAGGGCTAGTGCGGGAGTCGGAACAGGGCATGCTGGACCCTGGGGACTCCCATAACTCCTAGTGCGGGAGCCGGAACAGGGCATGTTGGACCCTGGGGACTCACCTCACGCCTAGTGCGGAGAGCAGGGACAGGCCGGGCGGGGGCTGGCGACGCGCACCGTATCCCCTGGTGCGAGTGGCCGGAACAGGCCGGGCCGGGCTGGCGGCGCACCGTATCCCTGGTGCGTGGAGTAGGAACAGGCCGGGCTGGGCTGGCGAAGCGCACCGTTCCCTGGTGCGTGGAGTAGGAACAGGCCGGGCTGGGCTGGCGAAGCGCACCGTATCCCTGGTGCGTGGAGTAGGAACAGGCCGGGCTGAGCTGGCGACGCGCACCGTACACTTGGTGCGTATGGCAGGAACAGGCCGAACCGGGCTGGCGACGCGCACCTTACACTTAGTGCGAGGGACCGGAACAGGCCGTACCGTACGGGGAACACACACTACTGGCTGCACCTCGGGACTAGGAACGGGCCGGACCGAACTGGTTACACACCCCAGTACCTCACGCCGTGCCTCAACACCTTCCTTCCCTGCTTTACCCAGTAGCCCCCTTGACCTGGTAGCCCACTGAATCCGTCCCTTCTCTGCCTCCGTCAGCCCCCTTAACCTGGCAGCCCTCTGACTCTGCCTTGTGGCAGCCTCCTGCTGCTCCGTCGCCCAAGCCATGTGCCCCCCCCAAAAAATTTCTTGGGGTTGCCTCTCTTCCACGGGCTTCCAGCCTCGCCTTCGCGCTGCCTCCTCGTACCACCTCCTCTCGGCTTTGGCTGCCTCCAGCTCTTCACGAGGGCGGTGATATTCCTCCGGTTGTGCCCAAGGACCCTTTCCAGCCCGAATCTCCTCCCATGTCCAAAAATCCTTAGGAGGCGTCCATAACTCCTGTGTCCAGACCCTTTGCTCCTGGACGCGCTGCTTGGTCCTTTTTTGGTGGGTTATTCTGTCACGATCGTCGGAAGGAGCGGACCAATACGCAGCGCGTGGAGTGAACATGATGACTTTATTTATAAAGCAACCACGAAAAAACAACAAATGACGATAATGAAGTCCTCAGTGACACAACTGAACTTGGAACAATAACCCACAAAACACAGGAGAAAACACACAGAATATATATGGCTCCCAATCAGAGATAACGAGCCGACAGCTGACACTCGTTACCTCCGATTGGGAGTCATTAACCAATCACCAAAAACACAAACAAATGAAACTCACCCAACCCAACACCACCAAATGAAATACACCCTGGCTCTAACACACAGTCCTTGGAGCCAGAGTGTGACATCTATATTCCTCTTATAGATGAGAGGCATATCTATATATCTTTACATCTCTATATTCCTCTTATAGATGAGAGGTATATCTATACATCTATACATCTCTATATTCCTCTTTATAGATGAGAGGTATATCTATACATCTTTACATCTCTATATTCCTCTTATAGATGAGAGGCATATCTATACATCTTTACATCTCTATATTCCTGTTTATAGATGAGAGGTATATCTATACATCTATACATCGCTATATTCCTCTTTATAGATGAGAGGCATATCTATACATCTATACATCTCTATATTCCTCTTATAGATGAGAGGTATATATATACATCTGTACATCTTCCTCTTTATAGATGAGAGGTATATCTATACATCTTTACATCTCTATGTTCCTCTTTATAGATGAGAGGCATATCTATACATCTTTACATCTTCCTCTTATAGATGAGAGGCATATCTATACATCTTTACATCTTCCTCCATAGATGAGAGGTATATCTATACATCTTTACATCTCTATATTCTTCTTATAGATGAGAGCCATATCTATACATCTTTACATCTCTATATTCCTCTTATAGATGAGAGGCATATCTATACATCTTTACATCTTCCTCTTTATAGATGAGAGGCATATCTATACATCTTTACATCTCTATATTCCTCTTTATAGATAATAGGTATATCTATACATCTTTCCATCTCTATATTCCTCTTTATAGATGAGAGGTATATCTATACATCTTTCCATCTCTATATTCCTCTTTATAGATGAGAGGTATATCTATACATCTTTACATCTCTATATTCCTCTTATAGATGAGAGGCATATCTATACATCTTTACATCTCTATATTCCTCTTATAGATGAGAGGTATATCTATACATCTATACATCTCTATATTCCTCTTTATAGATGAGAGGTATATCTATACATCTTTACATCTCTATATTCCTCTTATAGATGAGAGGCATATCTATACATCTTTACATCTCTATATTCCTCTCTATAGATGAGAGGTATATCTATACATCTATACATCACTATATTCCTCTTTATAGATGAGAGGCATATCTATACATCTATACATCTCTATATTCCTCTTATAGATGAGAGGTATATCTATACATCTGTACATCTTCCTCTTTATATATGAGAGGTATATCTATACATCTTTACATCTCTATGTTCCTCTTTATAGATGAGAGGCATATCTATACATCTTTACATCTTCCTCCATAGATGAGAGGTATATCTATACATCTTTACATCTCTATATTCTTCTTATAGATGAGAGCCATATCTATACATCTTTACATCTCTATATTCCTCTTATAGATGAGAGGCATATCTATACATCTTTACATCTTCCTCTTTATAGATGAGAGGCATATCTATACATCTTTACATCTCTATATTCCTCTTTATAGGTAATAGGTATATCTATACATCTTTCCATCTCTATATTCCTCTTTATAGATGAGAGGTATATCTATACATCTTTACATCTCTATATTCCTCTTATAGATGAGAGGCATATCTATACATCTTTACATCTCTATATTCCTCTTTAAAGATGAGAGGTATATCTATACATCTATACATCGCTATATTCCTCTTTATAGATGAGAGGCATATCTATACATCTATACATCTCTATATTCCTCTTATAGATGAGAGGTATATATATACATCTGTACATCTTCCTCTTTATAGATGAGAGGTATATCTATACATCTTTACATCTCTATGTTCCTCTTTATAGATGGGAGGCATATCTATACATCTTTACATCTTCCTCTTATAGATGAGAGGCATATCTATACATCTTTACATCTTCCTCCATAGATGAGAGGTATATCTATACATCTTTACATCTCTATATTCTTCTTATAGATGAGAGCCATATCTATACATCTTTACATCTCTATATTCCTCTTATAGATGAGAGGCATATCTATACATCTTTACATCTTCCTCTTTATAGATGAGAGGCATATCTATACATCTTTACATCTCTATATTCCTCTTTATAGATAATAGGTATATCTATACATCTGTCCATCTCTAAATTCCTCTTTATAGATGAGAGGTATATCTATACATCTTTCCATCTCTATATTCCTCTTTATAGATGAGAGGTATATCTATACATCTTTACATCTCTATATTCCTCTTAAAGATGAGAGGTATATCTATACATCTTTACATCTCTATATTCCTCTTATAGATGAGAGGTATATCTATACATCTATACATCTCTATATTCCTCTTTATAGATGAGAGGTATATCTATACATCTTTACATCTCTATATTCCTCTTATAGATGAGAGGCATATCTATACATCTTTACATCTCTATATTCCTCTTTATAGATGAGAGGTATATCTATACATCTATACATCGCTATATTCCTCTTTATAGATGAGAGGCATATCTATACATCTATACATCTCTATATTCCTCTTATAGATGAGAGGTAAATCTATACATCTGTACATCTTCCTCTTTATAGATGAGAGGTATATCTATACATCTTTACATCTCTATGTTCCTCTTTATAGATGAGAGGCATATCTATACATCTTTACATCTCTATATTCTTCTTATAGATGAGAGCCATATCTATACATCTTTACATCTCTATATTCCTCTTATAGATGAGAGGCATATCTATACATCTTTACATCTCTATATTCCTGTTTATAGATGAGAGGTATATCTATACATCTATACATCGCTATATTCCTCTTTATAGATGAGAGGCATATCTATACATCTATACATCTCTATTGTCCTCTTATAGATGAGAGGTATATATATACATCTGTACATATTCCTCTTTATAGATGAGAGGTATATCTATACATCTTTACATCTCTATGTTCCTCTTTATAGATGAGAGGCATATCTATACATCTTTACATCTTCCTCTTATAGATGAGAGGCATATCTATACATCTTTACATCTTCCTCCATAGATGAGAGGTATATCTATACATCTTTACATCTCTATATTCTTCTTATAGATGAGAGCCATATCTATACATCTTTACATCTCTATATTCCTCTTATAGATGAGAGGCATATCTATACATCTTTACATCTTCCTCTTTATAGATGAGAGGCATATCTATACATCTTTACATCTCTATATTCCTCTTTATAGATAATAGGTATATCTATACATCTTTCCATCTCTATATTCCTCTTTATAGATGAGAGGTATATCTATACATCTTTCCATCTCTATATTCCTCTTTATAGATGAGAGGTATATCTATACATCTTTACATCTCTATATTCCTCTTATAGATGAGAGGCATATCTATACATCTTTACATCTCTATATTCCTCTTATAGATGAGAGGTATATCTATACATCTATACATCTCTATATTCCTCTTTATAGATGAGAGGTATATCTATACATCTTTACATCTCTATATTCCTCTTATAGATGAGAGGCATATCTATACATCTTTACATCTCTATATTCCTCTCTATAGATGAGAGGTATATCTATACATCTATACATCACTATATTCTTCTTTATAGATGAGAGGCATATCTATACATCTATACATCTCTATATTCCTCTTATAGATGAGAGGTATATCTATACATCTGTACATCTTCCTCTTTATAGATGAGAGGTATATCTATACATCTTTACATCTCTATGTTCCTCTTTATAGATGAGAGGCATATCTATACATCTTTACATCTTCCGCCATAGATGAGAGGTATATCTATACATCTTTACATCTCTATATTCTTCTTATAGATGAGAGCCATATCTATACATCTTTACATCTCTATATTCCTCTTATAGATGAGAGGCATATCTATACATCTTTACATCTCTATATTCCTGTTTATAGATGAGAGGTATATCTATACATCTATACATCGCTATATTCCTCTTTATAGATGAGAGGCATATCTATACATCTATACATCTCTATATTCCTCTTATAGATGAGAGGTATATATATACATCTGTACATCTTCCTCTTTATAGATGAGAGGTATATCTATACATCTTTACATCTCTATGTTCCTCTTTATAGATGAGAGGCATATCTATACATCTTTACATCTTCCTCTTATAGATGAGAGGCATATCTATACATCTTTACATCTTCCTCCATAGATGAGAGGTATATCTATACATCTTTACATCTCTATATTCTTCTTATAGATGAGAGCCATATCTATACATCTTTACATCTCTATATTCCTCTTATAGATGAGAGGCATATCTATACATCTTTACATCTTCCTCTTTATAGATGAGAGGCATATCTATACATCTTTACATCTCTATATTCCTCTTTATAGATAATAGGTATATCTATACATCTTTCCATCTCTATATTCCTCTTTATAGATGAGAGGTATATCTATACATCTTTCCATCTCTATATTCCTCTTTATAGATGATAGGTATATCTATACATCTTTCCATCTCTATATTCCTCTTTATAGATGAGAGGCATATCTATACATCTTTACATCTTCCTCTTATAGATGAGAGGCATATCTATACATCTTTACATCTCTATATTTCTCTTATAGATGAGAGGTATATCTATATATCTTTACATCTCTATATTCCTCTTTATAGATGAGAGGCATATCTATACATCTTTACATCTTCCTCTTATAGATGAGAGGCATATCTATACATCTTTACATCTCTATTGTCCTCTTATAGATGAGAGGTATATCTATACATCTTTACATCTCAATATTCCTCTTTATAGATGAGAGGCATATCTATACATCTTTACATCTTCCTCTATAGATGAGAGGTATATCTATACATCTTTACATCTCTATATTCTTCTTATAGATGAGAGGCATATCTATACATCTTTACATCTCTATATTCCTCTTATAGATGAGAGGTATATCTATACATCTTTACATCTTCCTCTATAGATGAGGGAGGTATATCTATAAATCTTTACATCTCTATATTCTTCTTATAGATGAGAGGCATATCTATACATCTTTACATATCTATATTCCTCTTATAGATGAGAGGTATATCTATACATCTTTACATCTTCCTCTTTATAGATGAGAGGTATATCTATACATCTTTACATCTCTATGTTCCTCTTTATAGGTGAGAGGCATATCTATACATCTTTACATCTTCCTCTTATAGATGAGAGGCATATCTATACATCTTTACATATTCCCCCATAGATGAGATGTATATCTATACATCTTTACATCTCTATATTCTTCTTATAGATGAGAGGCATATCTATACATCTTTACATCTCTATATTCCTCTTATAGATGAGAGGCAAATCTATACATCTTTACATCTTCCTCTTTATAGATGAGAGGCATATCTATACATCTTTACATCTCTATATTCCTCTTTATAGATGATAGGTATATCTATACATCTTTCCATCTCTATATTCCTCTTTATAGATGAGAGGTATATCTATACATCTTTCCATCTCTATATTCCTCTTTATAGATGAGAGGTATATATATATATATCTTTACATCTCTATATTCCTCTTATAGATTAGAGGTATATCTATACATCTCTATATTCCTCTTTATAGATGAGAGGCATATCTATACATCTATACATCACTTTAATCCTCTTTATAGATGAGGCATATCTATACATCTTTACATCTTCCTCTTTATAGATGAGAGGCATATCTATACATCTTTACATCTCTATATTCCTCTTATAGATGAGAGGTATATCTATACATCTTTACATCTCTATATTCCTCTTATAGATGAGAAGCATATCTATACATCTTTACATCTCTATATTCCTCTTTATAGATGAGAGGTATATCTATACATCTATACATCTTTACATCTTCCTCTTTATAGATGGAGGCATATCTATACATCTTTACATCTTCCTCTTTATAGATGAGAGGCATATCTATACATATTTACATCTCTATATTCCTCTTATAGATGAGAGGTATATCTATACATCTTTACATCTCTGTATTCCTCTTTATAGATGAGAGGCATATCTATACATATTTACATCTCTATATTCCTCTTATAGATGAGAGGTATATGTATACATCTTTTCATCTCTATATTCCTCTTTATAGATGAGATGCATATCTATACATATTTACATCTTCCTCTTTATAGATGAGAGGCATAACTATACATCTTTACATCTCTATAATCCTCTTTATAGATGAGAGGCATATCTATACATCTTTACATCTTCCTCTTTATAGATGAGAGGTATATCTATACATCTACACATCTCTATATTCCTCTTTATAGATCAGAGGTATATCTATACATCTATACATCTCTATCTTCCTCTTTATAGATGAGAGGCATATCTATACATCTTTACATCTCTATATTCCTCTTTATAGATGAGAGGCATATCTATACATCTTTACATCTTCCTCTTATAGATGAGAGGCATATCTATACATCTTTACATCTCTATATTCCTCTTTATAGATGAGAGTCATATCTATACATCTTTACATCTCTAAATTCCTCTTTATAGATGAGAGGCATATCTATACATCTTTACATATTCCTCTTTATAGATTAGAGGTATATCTATACATCTTTACAGCTCTATATTCTTCTTATAGATGAGAGGCATATCTATACATCTTTACATCTCTATATTTCTCTTATAGGTGAGAGGTATATCTATACATCTTTACATCTCTATATTCCTCTTTATAGATGAGAGGCATATCTATACATCTTTACATCTTACTCTATAGATAAGAGGTATATCTACACATCTTTACATCTCTATATTCTTCTTATAGATGAGAGGCATATCTATACATCTGTACATCTTCCTCTTTATAGATGAGAGGTATATCTATACATCTTTCCATCTCTATATTCCTCTTTATAGATGAGAGGCATATCTATACATCTTTACATCTTCCTCTTATAGATGAGAGGCATATCTATACATCTTTGCATCTCTATATTCCTCTTATAGATGAGAGGTATATCTATACATCTTTACATCTCTATATTCCTCTTTATAGATGAGAGGCATATCTATACATCTTTACATCTCTATATTCCTCTTATAGATGAGAGGTATATCTATACATCTGTACATCTTCCTCTTTATAGATGAGAGGTATATCTATACATCTTTACATCTCTATGTTCCTCTTTATAGATGAGAGGCATATCTATACATCTTTACATCTTCCTCTTATAGATGAGAGGCATATCTATATATCTTTACATCTTCCTCCATAGATGAGAGGTATATCTATACATCTTTACATCTCTATATTCTTCTTATAGATGAGAGCCATATCTATACATCTTTACATCTCTATATTCCTCTTATAGATGAGAGGCATATCTATACATCTTTACATCTTCCTCTTTATAGATGAGAGGTATATCTATACATCTTTACAGCTCTATATTCTTCTTATAGATGAGAGGCATATCTATACATCTTTACATCTCTATATTTCTCTTATAGGTGAGAGGTATATCTATACATCTTTACATCTCTATATTCCTCTTTATAGATGAGAGGCATATCTATACATCTTTACATCTTACTCTATAGATGAGAGGTATATCTACACATCTTTACATCTCTATATTCTTCTTATAGATGAGAGGCATATCTATACATCTGTACATCTTCCTCTTTATAGATGAGAGGTATATCTATACATCTTTCCATCTCTATATTCCTCTTTATAGATGAGAGGCATATCTATACATCTTTACATCTTCCTCTTATAGATGAGAGGCATATCTATACATCTTTACATCTCTATATTCCTCTTATAGATGAGAGGTATATCTATACATCTTTACATCTCTATATTCCTCTTTATAGATGAGAGGCATATCTATACATCTTTACATCTCTATATTCCTCTTATAGATGAGAGGTATATCTATACATCTGTACATCTTCCTCTTTATAGATGAGAGGTATATCTATACATCTTTACATCTCTATGTTCCTCTTTATAGATGAGAGGCATATCTATACATCTTTACATCTTCCTCTTATAGATGAGAGGCATATCTATACATCTTTACATCTTCCTCCATAGATGAGAGGTATATCTATACATCTTTACATCTCTATATTCTTCTTATAGATGAGAGCCATATCTATACATCTTTACATCTCTATATTCCTCTTATAGATGAGAGGCATATCTATACATCTTTACATCTTCCTCTTTATAGATGAGAGGCATATCTATACATCTTTACATATTCCTCTTTATAGATGAGAGGTATATCTATACATCTTTACAGCTCTATATTCTTCTTATAGATGAGAGGCATATCTATACATCTTTACATCTCTATATTTCTCTTATAGGTGAGAGGTATATCTATACATCTTTACATCTCTATATTCCTCTTTATAGATGAGAGGCATATCTATACATCTTTACATCTTACTCTATAGATGAGAGGTATATCTACACATCTTTACATCTCTATATTCTTCTTATAGATGAGAGGCATATCTATACATCTGTACATCTTCCTCTTTATAGATGAGAGGTATATCTATACATCTTTCCATCTCTATATTCCTCTTTATAGATGAGAGGCATATCTATACATCTTTACATCTTCCTCTTATAGATGAGAGGCATATCTATATATCTTTACATCTCTATATTCCTCTTATAGATGAGAGGTATATCTATACATCTTTACATCTCTATATTCCTCTTTATAGATGAGAGGCATATCTATACATCTTTACATCTCTATATTCCTCTTATAGATGAGAGGTATATCTATACATCTGTACATCTTCCTCTTTATAGATGAGAGGTATATCTATACATCTTTACATCTCTATGTTCCTCTTTATAGATGAGAGGCATATCTATACATCTTTACATCTTCCTCTTATAGATGAGAGGCATATCTATACATCTTTACATCTTCCTCTTTATAGATGAGAGGCATATCTATACATCTTTACATATTCCTCTTTATAGATGAGAGGTATATCTATACATCTTTACAGCTCTATATTCTTCTTATAGATGAGAGGCATATCTATACATCTTTACATCTCTATATTTCTCTTATAGGTGAGAGGTATATCTATACATCTTTACATCTCTATATTCCTCTTTATAGATGAGAGGCATATCTATACATCTTTACATCTTACTCTATAGATGAGAGGTATATCTACACATCTTTACATCTCTATATTCTTCTTATAGATGAGAGGCATATCTATACATCTGTACATCTTCCTCTTTATAGATGAGAGGTATATCTATACATCTTTCCATCTCTATATTCCTCTTTATAGATGAGAGGCATATCTATACATCTTTACATCTTCCTCTTATAGATGAGAGGCATATCTATATATCTTTACATCTCTATATTCCTCTTATAGATGAGAGGTATATCTATACATCTTTACATCTCTATATTCCTCTTTATAGATAGAGAGGCATATCTATACATCTTTACATCTCTATATTCCTCTTATAGATGAGAGGTATATCTATACATCTGTACATCTTCCTCTTTATAGATGAGAGGTATATCTATACATCTTTACATCTCTATGTTCCTCTTTATAGATGAGAGGCATATCTATACATCTTTACATCTTCCTCTTATAGATGAGAGGCATATCTATACATCTTTACATCTTCCTCCATAGATGAGAGGTATATCTATACATCTTTACATCTCTATATTCTTCTTATAGATGAGAGCCATATCTATACATCTTTACATCTCTATATTCCTCTTATAGATGAGAGGCATATCTATACATCTTTACATCTTCCTCTTTATAGATGAGAGGCATATCTATACATCTTTACATCTCTATATTCCTCTTTATAGATAATAGGTATATCTATACATCTTTCCATCTCTATATTCCTCTTTATAGATGAGAGGTATATCTATACATCTTTACATCTCTATATTCCTCTTATAGATGAGAGGCATATCTATACATCTTTACATCTCTATATTCCTCTTATAGATGAGAGGTATATCTATACATCTATACATCTCTATATTCCTCTTTATAGATGAGAGGTATATCTATACATCTTTACATCTCTATATTCCTCTTTATAGATGAGAGGTATATCTATACATCTATACATCGCTATATTCCTCTTTATAGATGAGAGGGCATATCTATACATCTATACATCTCTATATTCCTCTTATAGATGAGAGGTATATCTATACATCTGTACATCTTCCTCTTTATAGATGAGAGGTATATCTATACATCTTTACATCTCTATGTTCCTCTTTATAGATGAGAGGCATATCTATACATCTTTACATCTTCCTCTTATAGATGAGAGGCATATCTATACATCTGTACATCTTCCTCTTTATAGATGAGAGGTATATCTATACATCTTTCCATCTCTATATTCCTCTTTATAGATGAGAGGCATATCTATACATCTTTACATCTTCCTCTTATAGATGAGAGGCATATCTATACATCTTTACATCTCTATATTCCTCTTATAGATGAGAGGTATATCTATACATCTTTACATCTCTATATTCCTCTTTATAGATGAGAGGCATATCTATACATCTTTACATCTCTATATTCCTCTTATAGATGAGAGGTATATCTATACATCTTTACATCTCTATGTTCCTCTTTATAGATGAGAGGCATATCTATACATCTTTACATCTTCCTCTTATAGATGAGAGGCATATCTATACATCTTTACATCTTCCTCCATAGATGAGAGGTATATCTATACATCTTTACATCTCTATATTCTTCTTATAGATGAGAGCCATATCTATACATCTTTACATCTCTATATTCCTCTTATAGATGAGAGGCATATCTATACATCTTTACATCTTCCTTTTTATAGATGAGAGGCATATCTATACATCTTTACATCTCTATATTCCTCTTTATAGATAATAGGTATATCTATACATCTTTCCATCTCTATATTCCTCTTTATAGATGAGAGGTATATCTATACATCTTTCCATCTCTATATTCCTCTTTATAGATGAGAGGTATATCTATACATCTTTACATCTCTATATTCCTCTTATAGATGAGAGGCATATCTATATATCTTTACATCTCTATATTCCTCTTATAGATGAGAGGTATATCTATACATCTATACATCTCTATATTCCTCTTTATAGATGAGAGGTATATCTATACATCTTTACATCTCTATATTCCTCTTATAGATGAGAGGCATATCTATACATCTTTACATCTCTATATTCCTGTTTATAGATGAGAGGTATATCTATACATCTATACATCGCTATATTCCTCTTTATAGATGAGAGGCATATCTATACATCTATACATCTCTATATTCCTCTTATAGATGAGAGGTATATATATACATCTGTACATCTTCCTCTTTATAGATGAGAGGTATATCTATACATCTTTACATCTCTATGTTCCTCTTTATAGATGAGAGGCATATCTATACATCTTTACATCTTCCTCTTATAGATGAGAGGCATATCTATAAATCTTTACATCTTCCTCCATAGATGAGAGGTATATCTATACATCTTTACATCTCTATATTCTTCTTATAGATGAGAGCCATATCTATACATCTTTACATCTCTATATTCCTCTTATAGATGAGAGGCATATCTATACATCTTTACATCTTCCTCTTTATAGATGAGAGGCATATCTATACATCTTTACATCTCTATATTCCTCTTTATAGATAATAGGTATATCTATACATCTTTCCATCTCTATATTCCTCTTTATAGATGAGAGGTATATCTATACATCTTTACATCTCTATATTCCTCTTATAGATGAGAGGCATATCTATACATCTTTACATCTCTATATTCCTCTTATAGATGAGAGGTATATCTATACATCTATACATCTCTATATTCCTCTTTATAGATGAGAGGTATATCTATACATCTTTACATCTCTATATTCCTCTTTATAGATGAGAGGTATATCTATACATCTATACATCGCTATATTCCTCTTTATAGATGAGAGGCATATCTATACATCTATACATCTCTATATTCCTCTTATAGATGAGAGGTATATCTATACATCTGTACATCTTCCTCTTTATAGATGAGAGGTATATCTATACATCTTTACATCTCTATGTTCCTCTTTATAGATGAGAGGCATATCTATACATCTTTACATCTTCCTCTTATAGATGAGAGGCATATCTATACATCTGTACATCTTCCTCTTTATAGATGAGAGGTATATCTATACATCTTTCCATCTCTATATTCCTCTTTATAGATGAGAGGCATATCTATACATCTTTACATCTTCCTCTTATAGATGAGAGGCATATCTATACATCTTTACATCTCTATATTCCTCTTATAGATGAGAGGTATATCTATACATCTTTACATCTCTATATTCCTCTTTATAGATGAGAGGCATATCTATACATCTTTACATCTCTATATTCCTCTTATAGATGAGAGGTATATCTATACATCTTTACATCTCTATGTTCCTCTTTATAGATGAGAGGCATATCTATACATCTTTACATCTTCCTCTTATAGATGAGAGGCATATCTATACATCTTTACATCTTCCTCCATAGATGAGAGGTATATCTATACATCTTTACATCTCTATATTCTTCTTATAGATGAGAGCCATATCTATACATCTTTACATCTCTATATTCCTCTTATAGATGAGAGGCATATCTATACATCTTTACATCTTCCTTTTTATAGATGAGAGGCATATCTATACATCTTTACATCTCTATATTCCTCTTTATAGATAATAGGTATATCTATACATCTTTCCATCTCTATATTCCTCTTTATAGATGAGAGGTATATCTATACATCTTTCCATCTCTATATTCCTCTTTATAGATGAGAGGTATATCTATACATCTTTACATCTCTATATTCCTCTTATAGATGAGAGGCATATCTATATATCTTTACATCTCTATATTCCTCTTATAGATGAGAGGTATATCTATACATCTATACATCTCTATATTCCTCTTTATAGATGAGAGGTATATCTATACATCTTTACATCTCTATATTCCTCTTATAGATGAGAGGCATATCTATACATCTTTACATCTCTATATTCCTGTTTATAGATGAGAGGTATATCTATACATCTATACATCGCTATATTCCTCTTTATAGATGAGAGGCATATCTATACATCTATACATCTCTATATTCCTCTTATAGATGAGAGGTATATATATACATCTGTACATCTTCCTCTTTATAGATGAGAGGTATATCTATACATCTTTACATCTCTATGTTCCTCTTTATAGATGAGAGGCATATCTATACATCTTTACATCTTCCTCTTATAGATGAGAGGCATATCTATACATCTTTACATCTTCCTCCATAGATGAGAGGTATATCTATACATCTTTACATCTCTATATTCTTCTTATAGATGAGAGCCATATCTATACATCTTTACATCTCTATATTCCTCTTATAGATGAGAGGCATATCTATACATCTTTACATCTTCCTCTTTATAGATGAGAGGCATATCTATACATCTTTACATCTCTATATTCCTCTTTATAGATAATAGGTATATCTATACATCTTTCCATCTCTATATTCCTCTTTATAGATGAGAGGTATATATATTCTTCTTTCCATCTCTATATTCCTCTTTATAGATGAGAGGTATATCTATACATCTTTACATCTCTATATTCCTCTTATAGATGAGAGGCATATCTATACATCTTTACATCTCTATATTCCTCTTATAGATGAGAGGTATATCTATACATCTATACATCTCTATATTCCTCTTTATAGATGAGAGGTATATCTATACATCTTTACATCTCTATATTCCTCTTATAGATGAGAGGCATATCTATACATCTTTACATCTCTATATACCTCTCTATAGATGAGAGGTATATCTATACATCTATACATCACTATATTCCTCTTTATAGATGAGAGGCATATCTATACATCTATACATCTCTATATTCCTCTTATAGATGAGAGGTATATCTATACATCTGTACATCTTCCTCTTTATAGATGAGAGGTATATCTATACATCTTTACATCTCTATGTTCCTCTTTATAGATGAGAGGCATATCTATACATCTTTACATCTTCCTCCATAGATGAGAGGTATATCTATACATCTTTACATCTCTATATTCTTCTTATAGATGAGAGCCATATCTATACATCTTTACATCTCTATATTCCTCTTATAGATGAGAGGCATATCTATACATCTTTACATCTTCCTCTTTATAGATGAGAGGCATATCTATACATCTTTACATCTCTATATTCCTCTTTATAGGTAATAGGTATATCTATACATCTTTCCATCTCTATATTCCTCTTTATAGATGAGAGGTATATCTATACATCTTTACATCTCTATATTCCTCTTATAGATGAGAGGCATATCTATACATCTTTACATCTCTATATTCCTCTTTAAAGATGAGAGGTATATCTATACATCTATACATCGCTATATTCCTCTTTATAGATGAGAGGCATATCTATACATCTATACATCTCTATATTCCTCTTATAGATGAGAGGTATATATATACATCTGTACATCTTCCTCTTTATAGATGAGAGGTATATCTATACATCTTTACATCTCTATGTTCCTCTTTATAGATGGGAGGCATATCTATACATCTTTACATCTTCCTCTTATAGATGAGAGGCATATCTATACATCTTTACATCTTCCTCCATAGATGAGAGGTATATCTATACATCTTTACATCTCTATATTCTTCTTATAGATGAGAGCCATATCTATACATCTTTACATCTCTATATTCCTCTTATAGATGAGAGGCATATCTATACATCTTTACATCTTCCTCTTTATAGATGAGAGGCATATCTATACATCTTTACATCTCTATATTCCTCTTTATAGATAATAGGTATATCTATACATCTTTCCATCTCTAAATTCCTCTTTATAGATGAGAGGTATATCTATACATCTTTCCATCTCTATATTCCTCTTTATAGATGAGAGGTATATCTATACATCTTTACATCTCTATATTCCTCTTAAAGATGAGAGGTATATCTATACATCTTTACATCTCTATATTCCTCTTATAGATGAGAGGTATATCTATACATCTATACATCTCTATATTCCTCTTTATAGATGAGAGGTATATCTATACATCTTTACATCTCTATATTCCTCTTATAGATGAGAGGCATATCTATACATCTTTACATCTCTATATTCCTCTTTATAGATGAGAGGTATATCTATACATCTATACATCGCTATATTCCTCTTTATAGATGAGAGGCATATCTATACATCTATACATCTCTATATTCCTCTTATAGATGAGAGGTAAATCTATACATCTGTACATCTTCCTCTTTATAGATGAGAGGTATATCTATACATCTTTACATCTCTATGTTCCTCTTTATAGATGAGAGGCATATCTATACATCTTTACATCTCTATATTCTTCTTATAGATGAGAGCCATATCTATACATCTTTACATCTCTATATTCCTCTTATAGATGAGAGGCATATCTATACATCTTTACATCTCTATATTCCTGTTTATAGATGAGAGGTATATCTATACATCTATACATTGCTATATTCCTCTTTATAGATGAGAGGCATATCTATACATCTATACATCTCTATATTCCTCTTATAGATGAGAGGTATATATATACATCTGTACATCTTCCTCTTTATAGATGAGAGGTATATCTATACATCTTTACATCTCTATGTTCCTCTTTATAGATGAGAGGCATATCTATACATCTTTACATCTTCCTCTTATAGATGAGAGGCATATCTATACATCTTTACATCTTCCTCCATAGATGAGAGGTATATCTATACATCTTTACATCTCTATATTCTTCTTATAGATGAGAGCCATATCTATACATCTTTACATCTCTATATTCCTCTTATAGATGAGAGGCATATCTATACATCTTTACATCTTCCTCTTTATAGATGAGAGGCATATCTATACATCTTTACATCTCTATATTCCTCTTTATAGATAATAGGTATATCTATACATCTTTCCATCTCTATATTCCTCTTTATAGATGAGAGGTATATCTATACATCTTTCCATCTCTATATTCCTCTTTATAGATGAGAGGTATATCTATACATCTTTACATCTCTATATTCCTCTTATAGATGAGAGGCATATCTATACATCTTTACATCTCTATATTCCTCTTATAGATGAGAGGTATATCTATACATCTATACATCTCTATATTCCTCTTTATAGATGAGAGGTATATCTATACATCTTTACATCTCTATATTCCTCTTATAGATGAGAGGCATATCTATACATCTTTACATCTCTATATTCCTCTTTATAGATGAGAGGTATATCTATACATCTATACATCACTATATTCCTCTTTATAGATGAGAGGCATATCTATACATCTATACATCTCTATATTCCTCTTATAGATGAGAGGTATATCTATACATCTGTACATCTTCCTCTTTATAGATGAGAGGTATATCTATACATCTTTACATCTCTATGTTCCTCTTTATAGATGAGAGGCATATCTATACATCTTTACATCTTCCGCCATAGATGAGAGGTATATCTATACATCTTTACATCTCTATATTCTTCTTATAGATGAGAGCCATATCTATACATCTTTACATCTCTATATTCCTCTTATAGATGAGAGGCATATCTATACATCTTTACATCTTCCTCTTTATAGATGAGAGGCATATCTATACATCTTTACATCTCTATATTCCTCTTTATAGATAATAGGTATATCTATACATCTTTCCATCTCTATATTCCTCTTTATAGATGAGAGGTATATCTATACAACTTTACATCTCTATATTCCTCTTATAGATGAGAGGCATATCTATACATCTTTACATCTCTATATTCCTCTTTAAAGATGAGAGGTATATCTATACATCTATACATCGCTATATTCCTCTTTATAGATGAGAGGCATATCTATACATCTATACATCTCTATATTCCTCTTATAGATGAGAGGTATATATATACATCTGTACATCTTCCTCTTTATAGATGAGAGGTATATCTATACATCTTTACATCTCTATGTTCCTCTTTATAGATGAGAGGCATATCTATACATCTTTACATCTTCCTCTTATAGATGAGAGGCATATCTATACATCTTTACATCTTCCTCCATAGATGAGAGGTATATCTATACATCTTTACATCTCTATATTCTTCTTATAGATGAGAGCCATATCTATACATCTTTACATCTCTATATTCCTCTTATAGATGAGAGGCATATCTATACATCTTTACATCTTCCTCTTTATAGATGAGAGGCATATCTATACATCTTTACATCTCTATATTCCTCTTTATAGATAATAGGTATATCTATACATCTTTCCATCTCTAAATTCCTCTTTATAGATGAGAGGTATATCTATACATCTTTCCATCTCTATATTCCTCTTTATAGATGAGAGGTATATCTATACATCTTTACATCTCTATATTCCTCTTAAAGATGAGAGGTATATCTATACATCTTTACATCTCTATATTCCTCTTATAGATGAGAGGTATATCTATACATCTATACATCTCTATATTCCTCTTTATAGATGAGAGGTATATCTATACATCTTTACATCTCTATATTCCTCTTATAGATGAGAGGCATATCTATACATCTTTACATCTCTATATTCCTCTTTATAGATGAGAGGTATATCTATACATCTATACATCGCTATATTCCTCTTTATAGATGAGAGGCATATCTATACATCTATACATCTCTATATTCCTCTTATAGATGAGAGGTATATCTATACATCTGTACATCTTCCTCTTTATAGATGAGAGGTATATCTATACATCTTTACATCTCTATGTTCCTCTTTATAGATGAGAGGCATATCTATACATCTTTACATCTCTATATCCTTCTTATAGATGAGAGCCATATCTATACATCTTTACATCTCTATATTCCTCTTATAGATGAGAGGCATATCTATACATCTTTACATCTTCCTCTTTATAGATGAGAGGCATATCTATACATCTTTACATCTCTATATTCCTCTTTATAGATAATAGGTATATCTATACATCTTTCCATCTCTATATTCCTCTTTATAGATGAGAGGTATATCTATACATCTTTCCATCTCTATATTCCTCTTTATAGATGAGAGGTATATCTATACATCTTTACATCTCTATATTCCTCTTATAGATGAGAGGCATATCTATACATCTTTACATCTCTATATTCCTCTTATAGATGAGAGGTATATCTATACATCTATACATCTCTATATTCCTCTTTATAGATGAGAGGTATATCTATACATCTTTACATCTCTATATTCCTCTTATAGATGAGAGGCATATCTATACATCTTTACATCTCTATATTCCTCTTTATAGATGAGAGGTATATCTATACATCTATACATCGCTATGTTCCTCTTTATAGATGAGAGGCATATCTATACATCTATACATCTCTATATTCCTCTTATAGATGAGAGGTATATCTATACATCTGTACATCTTCCTCTTTATAGATGAGAGGTATATCTATACATCTTTACATCTCTATGTTCCTCTTTATAGATGAGAGGCATATCTATACATCTTTACATTTTCCTCTTATAGATGAGAGGAATATCTATACATCTTTACATCTTCCTCCATAGATGAGAGGTATATCTATACATCTTTACATCTCTATATTCTTCTTATAGATGAGAGCCATATCTATACATCTTTACATCTCTATATTCCTCTTATAGATGAGAGGCATATCTATACATATTTACATCTTCCTCTTTATAGATGAGAGGCATAACTATACATCTTTACATCTCTATATTCCTCTTTATAGATGAGAGGCATATCTATACATCTTTACATCTTCCTCTTTATAGATGAGAGGTATATCTATACATCTACACATCTCTATATTCCTCTTTATAGATCAGAGGTATATCTATACATCTATACATCTCTATATTCCTCTTTATAGATGAGAGGCATATCTATACATCTATACATCTCTATATTCCTCTTATAGATGAGAGGTATATCTATACATCTGTACATCTTCCTCTTTATAGATGAGAGGTATATCTATACATCTTTACATCTCTATGTTCCTCTTTATAGATGAGAGGCATATCTATACATCTTTACATCTTCCTCCATAGATGAGAGGTATATCTATACATCTTTACATCTCTATATACTTCTTATAGATGAGAGCCATATCTATACATCTTTACATCTCTATATTCCTCTTATAGATGAGAGGCATATCTATACATCTTTACATCTTCCTCTTTATAGATGAGAGGCATATCTATACATCTTTACATCTCTATATTCCTCTTTATAGATAATAGGTATATCTATACATCTTTCCATCTCTATATTCCTCTTTATAGATGAGAGGTATATCTATACATCTTTACATCTCTATATTCCTCTTATAGATGAGAGGCATATCTATACATCTTTACATCTCTATATTCCTCTTTAAAGATGAGAGGTATATCTATACATCTATACATCGCTATATTCCTCTTTATAGATGAGAGGCATATCTATACATCTATACATCTCTATATTCCTCTTATAAATGAGAGGTATATATATACATCTGTACATCTTCCTCTTTATAGATGAGAGGTATATCTATACATCTTTACATCTCTATGTTCCTCTTTATAGATGAGAGGCATATCTATACATCTTTACATCTTCCTCTTATAGATGAGAGGCATATCTATACATCTTTACATCTTCTTCCATAGATGAGAGGTATATCTATACATCTTTACATCTCTATATTCTTCTTATAGATGAGAGCCATATCTATACATCTTTACATCTCTATATTCCTCTTATAGATGAGAGGCATATCTATACATCTTTACATCTTCCTCTTTATAGATGAGAGGCATATCTATACATCTTTACATCTCTATATTCCTCTTTATAGATAATAGGTATATCTATACATCTTTCCATCTCTAAATTCCTCTTTATAGATGAGAGGTATATCTATACATCTTTCCATCTCTATATTCCTCTTTATAGATGAGAGGTATATCTATACATCTTTACATCTCTATATTCCTCTTAAAGATGAGAGGTATATCTATACATCTTTACATCTCTATATTCCTCTTATAGATGAGAGGTATATCTATACATCTATACATCTCTATATTCCTCTTTATAGATGAGAGGTATATCTATACATCTTTACATCTCTATATTCCTCTTATAGATGAGAGGCATATCTATACATCTTTACATCTCTATATTCCTCTTATAGATGGAGGTATATCTATACATCTATACATCGCTATATTCCTCTTTATAGATGAGAGGCATATCTATACATCTATACATCTCTATATTCCTCTTATAGATGAGAGGTATATCTATACATCTGTACATCTTCCTCTTTATAGATGAGAGGTATATCTATACATCTTTACATCTCTATGTTCCTCTTTATAGATGAGAGGCATATCTATACATCTTTACATCTCTATATTCTTCTTATAGATGAGAGCCATATCTATACATCTTTACATCTCTATATTCCTCTTATAGATGAGAGGCATATCTATACATCTTTACATCTCTATATTCCTGTTTATAGATGAGAGGTATATCTATACATCTATACATCGCTATATTCCTCTTTATAGATGAGAGGCATATCTATACATCTATACATCTCTATATTCCTCTTATAGATGAGAGGTATATATATACATCTGTACATCTTCCTCTTTATAGATGAGAGGTATATCTATACATCTTTACATCTCTATGTTCCTCTTTATAGATGAGAGGCATATCTATACATCTTTACATCTTCCTCTTATAGATGAGAGGCATATCTATACATCTTTACATCTTCCTCCATAGATGAGAGGTATATCTATACATCTTTACATCTCTATATTCTTCTTATAGATGAGAGCCATATCTATACATCTTTACATCTCTATATTCCTCTTATAGATGAGAGGCATATCTATACATCTTTACATCTTCCTCTTTATAGATGAGAGGCATATCTATACATCTTTACATCTCTATATTCCTCTTTATAGATAATAGGTATATCTATACATCTTTCCATCTCTATATTCCTCTTTATAGATGAGAGGTATATCTATACATCTTTCCATCTCTATATTCCTCTTTATAGATGAGAGGTATATCTATACATCTTTACATCTCTATATTCCTCTTATAGATGAGAGGCATATCTATACATCTTTACATCTCTATATTCCTCTTATAGATGAGAGGTATATCTATACATCTATACATCTCTATATTCCTCTTTATAGATGAGAAGTATATCTATACATCTTTACATCTCTATATTCCTCTTATAGATGAGAGGCATATCTATACATCTTTACATCTCTATATTCCTCTCTATAGATGAGAGGTATATCTATACATCTATACATCACTATATTCCTCTTTATAGATGAGAGGCATATCTATACATCTATACATCTCTATATTCCTCTTATAGATGAGAGGTATATCTATACATCTGTACATCTTCCTCTTTATAGATGAGAGGTATATCTATACATCTTTACATCTCTATGTTCCTCTTTATAGATGAGAGGCATATCTATACATCTTTACATCTTCCTCCATAGATGAGAGGTATATCTATACATCTTTACATCTCTATATTCTTCTTATAGATGAGAGCCATATCTATACATCTTTACATCTCTATATTCCTCTTATAGATGAGAGGCATATCTATACATCTTTACATCTTCCTCTTTATAGATGAGAGGCATATCTATACATCTTTACATCTCTATATTCCTCTTTATAGATAATAGGTATATCTATACATCTTTCCATCTCTATATTCCTCTTTATAGATGAGAGGTATATCTATACATCTTTACATCTCTATATTCCTCTTATAGATGAGAGGCATATCTATACATCTTTACATCTCTATATTCCTCTTTAAAGATGAGAGGTATATCTATACATCTATACATCGCTATATTCCTCTTTATAGATGAGAGGCATATCTATACATCTATACATCTCTATATTCCTCTTATAGATGAGAGGTATATATATACATCTGTACATCTTCCTCTTTATAGATGAGAGGTATATCTATACATCTTTACATCTCTATGTTCCTCTTTATAGATGAGAGGCATATCTATACATCTTTACATCTTCCTCTTATAGATGAGAGGCATATCTATACATCTTTACATCTTCTTCCATAGATGAGAGGTATATCTATACATCTTTACATCTCTATATTCTTCTTATAGATGAGAGCCATATCTATACATCTTTACATCTCTATATTCCTCTTATAGATGAGAGGCATATCTATACATCTTTACATCTTCCTCTTTATAGATGAGAGGCATATCTATACATCTTTACATCTCTATATTCCTCTTTATAGATAATAGGTATATCTATACATCTTTCCATCTCTAAATTCCTCTTTATAGATGAGAGGTATATCTATACATCTTTCCATCTCTATATTCCTCTTTATAGATGAGAGGTATATCTATACATCTTTACATCTCTATATTCCTCTTAAAGATGAGAGGTATATCTATACATCTTTACATCTCTATATTCCTCTTATAGATGAGAGGTATATCTATACATCTATACATCTCTATATTCCTCTTTATAGATGAGAGGTATATCTATACATCTTTACATCTCTATATTCCTCTTATAGATGAGAGGCATATCTATACATCTTTACATCTCTATATTCCTCTTTATAGATGAGAGGTATATCTATACATCTATACATCGCTATATTCCTCTTTATAGATGAGAGGCATATCTATACATCTATACATCTCTATATTCCTCTTATAGATGAGAGGTATATCTATACATCTGTACATCTTCCTCTTTATAGATGAGAGGTATATCTATACATCTTTACATCTCTATGTTCCTCTTTATAGATGAGAGGCATATCTATACATCTTTACATCTCTATATTCTTCTTATAGATGAGAGCCATATCTATACATCTTTACATCTCTATATTCCTCTTATAGATGAGAGGCATATCTATACATCTTTACATCTCTATATTCCTGTTTATAGATGAGAGGTATATCTATACATCTATACATCGCTATATTCCTCTTTATAGATGAGAGGCATATCTATACATCTATACATCTCTATATTCCTCTTATAGATGAGAGGTATATATATACATCTGTACATCTTCCTCTTTATAGATGAGAGGTATATCTATACATCTTTACATCTCTATGTTCCTCTTTATAGATGAGAGGCATATCTATACATCTTTACATCTTCCTCTTATAGATGAGAGGCATATCTATACATCTTTACATCTTCCTCCATAGATGAGAGGTATATCTATACATCTTTACATCTCTATATTCTTCTTATAGATGAGAGCCATATCTATACATCTTTACATCTCTATATTCCTCTTATAGATGAGAGGCATATCTATACATCTTTACATCTTCCTCTTTATAGATGAGAGGCATATCTATACATCTTTACATCTCTATATTCCTCTTTATAGATAATAGGTATATCTATACATCTTTCCATCTCTATATTCCTCTTTATAGATGAGAGGTATATCTATACATCTTTCCATCTCTATATTCCTCTTTATAGATGAGAGGTATATCTATACATCTTTACATCTCTATATTCCTCTTATAGATGAGAGGCATATCTATACATCTTTACATCTCTATATTCCTCTTATAGATGAGAGGTATATCTATACATCTATACATCTCTATATTCCTCTTTATAGATGAGAAGTATATCTATACATCTTTACATCTCTATATTCCTCTTATAGATGAGAGGCATATCTATACATCTTTACATCTCTATATTCCTCTCTATAGATGAGAGGTATATCTATACATCTATACATCACTATATTCCTCTTTATAGATGAGAGGCATATCTATACATCTATACATCTCTATATTCCTCTTATAGATGAGAGGTATATCTATACATCTGTACATCTTCCTCTTTATAGATGAGAGGTATATCTATACATCTTTACATCTCTATGTTCCTCTTTATAGATGAGAGGCATATCTATACATCTTTACATCTTCCTCCATAGATGAGAGGTATATCTATACATCTTTACATCTCTATATTCTTCTTATAGATGAGAGCCATATCTATACATCTTTACATCTCTATATTCCTCTTATAGATGAGAGGCATATCTATACATCTTTACATCTTCCTCTTTATAGATGAGAGGCATATCTATACATCTTTACATCTCTATATTCCTCTTTATAGATAATAGGTATATCTATACATCTTTCCATCTCTATATTCCTCTTTATAGATGAGAGGTATATCTATACATCTTTACATCTCTATATTCCTCTTATAGATGAGAGGCATATCTATACATCTTTACATCTCTATATTCCTCTTTAAAGATGAGAGGTATATCTATACATCTATACATCGCTATATTCCTCTTTATAGATGAGAGGCATATCTATACATCTATACATCTCTATATTCCTCTTATAGATGAGAGGTATATATATACATCTGTACATCTTCCTCTTTATAGATGAGAGGTATATCTATACATCTTTACATCTCTATGTTCCTCTTTATAGATGAGAGGCATATCTATACATCTTTACATCTTCCTCTTATAGATGAGAGGCATATCTATACATCTTTACATCTTCCTCCATAGATGAGAGGTATATCTATACATCTTTACATCTCTATATTCTTCTTATAGATGAGAGCCATATCTATACATCTTTACATCTCTATATTCCTCTTATAGATGAGAGGCATATCTATACATCTTTACATCTTCCTCTTTATAGATGAGAGGCATATCTATACATCTTTACATCTCTATATTCCTCTTTATAGATAATAGGTATATCTATACATCTTTCCATCTCTAAATTCCTCTTTATAGATGAGAGGTATATCTATACATCTTTCCATCTCTATATTCCTCTTTATAGATGAGAGGTATATCTATACATCTTTACATCTCTATATTCCTCTTAAAGATGAGAGGTATATCTATACATCTTTACATCTCTATATTCCTCTTATAGATGAGAGGTATATCTATACATCTATACATCTCTATATTCCTCTTTATAGATGAGAGGTATATCTATACATCTTTACGTCTCTATATTCCTCTTATAGATGAGAGGCATATCTATACATCTTTACATCTCTATATTCCTCTTTATAGATGAGAGGTATATCTATACATCTATACATCGCTATATTCCTCTTTATAGATGAGAGGCATATCTATACATCTATACATCTCTATATTCCTCTTATAGATGAGAGGTATATCTATACATCTGTACATCTTCCTCTTTATAGATGAGAGGTATATCTATACATCTTTACATCTCTATGTTCCTCTTTATAGATGAGAGGCATATCTATACATCTTTACATCTCTATATTCTTCTTATAGATGAGAGCCATATCTATACATCTTTACATCTCTATATTCCTCTTATAGATGAGAGGCATATCTATACATCTTTACATCTTCCTCTTTATAGATGAGAGGCATATCTATACATCTTTACATCTCTATATTCCTCTTTATAGATAATAGGTATATCTATACATCTTTCCATCTCTATATTCCTCTTTATAGATGAGAGGTATATCTATACATCTTTCCATCTCTATATTCCTCTTTATAGATGAGAGGTATATCTATACATCTTTACATCTCTATATTCCTCTTATAGATGAGAGGCATATCTATACATCTTTACATCTCTATATTCCTCTTATAGATGAGAGGTATATCTATACATCTATACATCTCTATATTCCTCTTTATAGATGAGAGGTATATCTATACATCTTTACATCTCTATATTCCTCTTATAGATGAGAGGCATATCTATACATCTTTACATCTCTATATTCCTCTTTATAGATGAGAGGTATATCTATACATCTATACATCGCTATATTCCTCTTTATAGATGAGAGGCATATCTATACATCTATACATCTCTATATTCCTCTTATAGATGAGAGGTATATCTATACATCTGTACATCTTCCTCTTTATAGATGAGAGGTATATCTATACATCTTTACATCTCTATGTTCCTCTTTATAGATGAGAGGCATATCTATACATCTTTACATTTTCCTCTTATAGATGAGAGGAATATCTATACATCTTTACATCTTCCTCCATAGATGAGAGGTATATCTATACATCTTTACATCTCTATATTCTTCTTATAGATGAGAGCCATATCTATACATCTTTACATCTCTATATTCCTCTTATAGATGAGAGGCATATCTATACATATTTACATCTTCCTCTTTATAGATGAGAGGCATAACTATACATCTTTACATCTCTATATTCCTCTTTATAGATGAGAGGCATATCTATACATCTTTACATCTTCCTCTTTATAGATGAGAGGTATATCTATACATCTACACATCTCTATATTCCTCTTTATAGATCAGAGGTATATCTATACATCTATACATCTCTATCTTCCTCTTTATAGATGAGAGGCATATCTATACATCTTTACATCTCTATATTCCACTTTATAGATGAGAGGCATATCTATACATCTTTACATCTTCCTCTTATAGATGAGAGGCATATCTATACATCTTTACATCTCTATATTCCTCTTTATAGATGAGAGTCATATCTATACATCTTTACATCTTCCTCTTTATAGATGAGAGGCATATCTATACATCTTTACATATTCCTCTTTATAGATGAGAGGCATATCTATACATCTTTACATCTCTATATTTCTCTTATAGGTGAGAGGTATATCTATACATCTTTACATCTCTATATTCCTCTTTATAGATGAGAGGCATATCTATACATCTTTACATCTTACTCTATAGATGAGAGGTATATCTACACATCTTTACATCTCTATATTCTTCTTATAGATGAGAGGCATATCTATACATCTGTGCATCTTCCTCTTTATAGATGAGAGGTATATCTATACATCTTTCCATCTCTATATTCCTCTTTATAGATGAGAGGCATATCTATACATCTTTACATCTTCCTCTTATAGATGAGAGGCATATCTATACATCTTTACATCTCTATATTCCTCTTATAGATGAGAGGTATATCTATACATCTTTACATCTCTATATTCCTCTTTATAGATGAGAGGCATATCTATACATCTTTACATCTCTATATTCCTCTTATAGATGAGAGGTATATCTATACATCTGTACATCTTCCTCTTTATAGATGAGAGGTATATCTATACATCTTTACATCTCTATGTTCCTCTTTATAGATGAGAGGCATATCTATACATCTTTACATCTTCCTCTTATAGATGAGAGGCATATCTATACATCTTTACATCTTCCTCCATAGATGAGAGGTATATCTATACATCTTTACATCTCTATATTCTTCTTATAGATGAGAGCCATATCTATACATCTTTACATCTCTATATTCCTCTTATAGATGAGAGGCATATCTATACATCTTTACATCTTCCTCTTTATAGATGAGAGGCATATCTATACATCTTTACATATTCCTCTTTATAGATGAGAGGTATATCTATACATCTTTACAGCTCTATATTCTTCTTATAGATGAGAGGCATATCTATACATCTTTACATCTCTATATTTCTCTTATAGGTGAGAGGTATATCTATACATCTTTACATCTCTATATTCCTCTTTATAGATGAGAGGCATATCTATACATCTTTACATCTTACTCTATAGATGAGAGGTATATCTACACATCTTTACATCTCTATATTCTTCTTATAGATGAGAGGCATATCTATACATCTGTACATCTTCCTCTTTATAGATGAGAGGTATATCTATACATCTTTCCATCTCTATATTCCTCTTTATAGATGAGAGGCATATCTATACATCTTTACATCTTCCTCTTATAGATGAGAGGCATATCTATACATCTTTACATCTCTATATTCCTCTTATAGATGAGAGGTATATCTATACATCTTTACATCTCTATATTCCTCTTTATAGATGAGAGGCATATCTATACATCTTTACATCTCTATATTCCTCTTATAGATGAGAGGTATATCTATACATCTGTACATCTTCCTCTTTATAGATGAGAGGTATATCTATACATCTTTACATCTATATGTTCCTCTTTATAGATGAGAGGCATATCTATACATCTTTACATCTTCCTCTTATAGATGAGAGGCATATCTATACATCTTAACATCTTCCTCCATAGATGAGAGATATATCTATACATCTTTACATCTCTATATTCTTCTTATAGATGAGAGCCATATCTATACATCTTTACATCTCTATATTCCTCTTATAGATGAGAGGCATATCTATACATCTTTACATCTTCCTCTTTATAGATGAGAGGCATATCTATACATCTTTACATCTCTATATTCCTCTTTATAGATAATAGGTATATCTATACATCTTTCCATCTCTATATTCCTCTTTATAGATGAGAGGTATATCTATACATCTTTCCATCTCTATATTCCTCTTTATAGATGAGAGGTATATCTATACATCTTTACATCTCTATATTCCTCTTATAGATGAGAGGCATATCTATACATCTTTACATCTCTATATTCCTCTTATAGATGAGAGGTATATCTATACATCTATACATCTCTATATTCCTCTTTATAGATGAGAGGTATATCTATACATCTTTACATCTCTATATTCCTCTTATAGATGAGAGGCATATCTATACATCTTTACATCTCTATATTCCTCTTTATAGATGAGAGGTATATCTATACATCTATACATCGCTATATTCCTCTTTATAGATGAGAGGCATATCTATACATCTATACATCTCTATATTCCTCTTATAGATGAGAGGTATATCTATACATCTGTACATCTTCCTCTTTATAGATGAGAGGTATATCTATACATCTTTACATCTGTATGTTCCTCTTTATAGATGAGAGGCATATCTATACATCTTTACATCTTCCTCTTATAGATGAGAGGCATATCTATATATCTGTACATCTTCCTCTTTATAGATGAGAGGTATATCTATACATCTTTCCATCTCTATATTCCTCTTTATAGATGAGAGGCATATCTATACATCTTTACATCTTCCTCTTATAGATGAGAGGCATATCTATACATCTTTACATCTCTAAATTCCTCTTTATAGATGAGAGGCATATCTATACATCTTTACATATTCCTCTTTATAGATGAGAGGTATATCTATACATCTTTACAGCTCTATAGTCTTCTTATAGATGAGAGGCATATCTATACATCTTTACATCTCTATATTTCTCTTATAGGTGAGAGGTATATCTATACATCTTTACATCTCTATATTCCTCTTTATAGATGAGAGGCATATCTATACATCTTTACATCTTACTCTATAGATGAGAGGTATATATACACATCTTTACATCTCTATATTCTTCTTATAGATGAGAGGCATATCTATACATCTGTACATCTTCCTCTTTATAGATGAGAGGTATATCTATACATCTTTCCATCTCTATATTCCTCTTTATAGATGAGAGGCATATCTATACATCTTTACATCTTCCTCTTATAGATGAGAGGCATATCTATACATCTTTACATCTTCCTCCATAGATGAGAGGTATATCTATACATCTTTACATCTCTATATTCTTCTTATAGATGAGAGCCATATCTATACATCTTTACATCTCTATATTCCTCTTATAGATGAGAGGCATATCTATACATCTTTACATCTTCCTCTTTATAGATGAGAGGCATATCTATACATCTTTACATCTCTATATTCCTCTTTATAGATAATAGGTATATCTATACATCTTTCCATCTCTATATTCCTCTTTATAGATGAGAGGTATATCTATACATCTTTCCATCTCTATATTCCTCTTTATAGATGAGAGGTATATCTATACATCTTTACATCTCTATATTCCTCTTATAGATGAGAGGCATATCTATACATCTTTACATCTCTATATTCCTCTTATAGATGAGAGGTATATCTATACATCTATACATCTCTATATTCCTCTTTATAGATGAGAGGTATATCTATACATCTTTACATCTCTATATTCCTCTTATAGATGAGAGGCATATCTATACATCTTTACATCTCTATATTCCTCTTTATAGATGAGAGGTATATCTATACATCTATACATCGCTATATTCCTCTTTATAGATGAGAGGCATATCTATACATCTATACATCTCTATATTCCTCTTATAGATGAGAGGTATATCTATACATCTGTACATCTTCCTCTTTATAGATGAGAGGTATATCTATACATCTTTACATCTGTATGTTCCTCTTTATAGATGAGAGGCATATCTATACATCTTTACATCTTCCTCTTATAGATGAGAGGCATATCTATATATCTGTACATCTTCCTCTTTATAGATGAGAGGTATATCTATACATCTTTCCATCTCTATATTCCTCTTTATAGATGAGAGGCATATCTATACATCTTTACATCTTCCTCTTATAGATGAGAGGCATATCTATACATCTTTACATCTCTAAATTCCTCTTTATAGATGAGAGGCATATCTATACATCTTTACATATTCCTCTTTATAGATGAGAGGTATATCTATACATCTTTACAGCTCTATAGTCTTCTTATAGATGAGAGGCATATCTATACATCTTTACATCTCTATATTTCTCTTATAGGTGAGAGGTATATCTATACATCTTTACATCTCTATATTCCTCTTTATAGATGAGAGGCATATCTATACATCTTTACATCTTACTCTATAGATGAGAGGTATATCTACACATCTTTACATCTCTATATTCTTCTTATAGATGAGAGGCATATCTATACATCTGTACATCTTCCTCTTTATAGATGAGAGGTATATCTATACATCTTTCCATCTCTATATTCCTCTTTATAGATGAGAGGCATATCTATACATCTTTACATCTTCCTCTTATAGATGAGAGGCATATCTATACATCTTTACATCTTCCTCCATAGATGAGAGGTATATCTATACATCTTTACATCTCTATATTCTTCTTATAGATGAGAGCCATATCTATACATCTTTACATCTCTATATTCCTCTTATAGATGAGAGGCATATCTATACATCTTTACATCTTCCTCTTTATAGATGAGAGGCATATCTATACATCTTTACATCTCTATATTCCTCTTTATAGATAATAGGTATATCTATACATCTTTCCATCTCTATATTCCTCTTTATAGATGAGAGGTATATCTATACATCTTTCCATCTCTATATTCCTCTTTATAGATGAGAGGTATATCTATACATCTTTACATCTCTATATTCCTCTTATAGATGAGAGGCATATCTATACATCTTTACATCTCTATATTCCTCTTATAGATGAGAGGTATATCTATACATCTATACATCTCTATATTCCTCTTTATAGATGAGAGGTATATCTATACATCTTTACATCTCTATATTCCTCTTATAGATGAGAGGCATATCTATACATCTTTACATCTCTATATTCCTCTTTATAGATGAGAGGTATATCTATACATCTATACATCGCTATATTCCTCTTTATAGATGAGAGGCATATCTATACATCTATACATCTCTATATTCCTCTTATAGATGAGAGGTATATCTATACATCTGTACATCTTCCTCTTTATAGATGAGAGGTATATCTATACATCTTTACATCTGTATGTTCCTCTTTATAGATGAGAGGCATATCTATACATCTTTACATCTTCCTCTTATAGATGAGAGGCATATCTATATATCTGTACATCTTCCTCTTTATAGATGAGAGGTATATTTATACATCTTTCCATCTCTATATTCCTCTTTATAGATGAGAGGCATATCTATACATCTTTACATCTTCCTCTTATAGATGAGAGGCATATCTATACATCTTTACATCTCTATATTCCTCTTATAGATGAGAGGTATATCTATACATCTTTACATCTCTATATTCCTCTTTATAGATGAGAGGCATATCTATACATCTTTACATCTCTATATTCCTCTTATAGATGAGAGGTATATCTATACATCTGTACATCTTCCTCTTTATAGATGAGAGGCATATCTATACATCTTTACATCTTCCTCTTATAGATGAGAGGCATATCTATACATCTTTACATCTCTATATTCCTCTTATAGATGAGAGGCATATCTATACATCTTTACATCTCTATATTCCTCTTATAGATGAGAGGTATATCTATACATCTTTACATCTCTATATTCCTCTTTATAGATGAGAGGTATATCTATACATCTTTACATCTCTATGTTCCTCTTTATAGATGAGAGGCATATCTATACATCTTTACATCTTCCTCTTATAGATGAGAGGCATATCTATACATCTTTACATCTTCCTCCATAGATGAGAGGTATATCTATACATCTTTACATCTCTATATTCTTCTTATAGATGAGAGCCATATCTATACATCTTTACATCTCTATATTCCTCTTATAGATGAGAGGCATATCTATACATCTTTACATCTTCCTCTTTATAGATGAGAGGCATATCTATACATCTTTACATCTCTATATTCCTCTTTATAGATAATAGGTATATCTATACATCTTTCCATCTCTATATTCCTCTTTATAGATGAGAGGTATATCTATACATCTTTCCATCTCTATATTCCTCTTTATAGATGAGAGGTATATCTATACATCTTTACATCTCTATATTCCTCTTATAGATGAGAGGCATATCTATACATCTTTACATCTCTATATTCCTCTTATAGATGAGAGGTATATCTATACATCTATACATCTCTATATTCCTCTTTATAGATGAGAGGTATATCTATACATCTTTACATCTCTATATTCCTCTTTATAGATGAGAGGTATATCTATACATCTATACATCGCTATATTCCTCTTTATAGATGAGAGGCATATCTATACATCTATACATCTCTATATTCCTCTTATAGATGAGAGGTATATCTATACATCTGTACATCTTCCTCTTTATAGATGAGAGGTATATCTATACATCTTTACATCTCTATATTCCTCTTTATAGATGAGAGGCATATCTATACATCTTTACATCTCTATATTCCTCTTATAGATGAGAGGTATATCTATACATCTGTACATCTTCCTCTTTATAGATGAGAGGTATATCTATACATCTTTACATCTCTATGTTCCTCTTTATAGATGAGAGGCATATCTATACATCTTTACATCTTCCTCTTATAGATGAGAGGCATATCTATACATCTTTACATCTTCCTCCATAGATGAGAGGTATATCTATACATCTTTACATCTCTATATTCTTCTTATAGATGAGAGCCATATCTATACATCTTTACATCTCTATATTCCTCTTATAGATGAGAGGCATATCTATACATCTTTACATCTTCCTCTTTATAGATGAGAGGCATATCTATACATCTTTACATCTCTATATTCCTCTTTATAGATAATAGGTATATCTATACATCTTTCCATCTCTATATTCCTCTTTATAGATGAGAGGTATATCTATACATCTTTCCATCTCTATATTCCTCTTTATAGATGAGAGGTATATCTATACATCTTTACATCTCTATATTCCTCTTATAGATGAGAGGCATATCTATACATCTTTACATCTCTATATTCCTCTTATAGATGAGAGGTATATCTATACATCTATACATCTCTATATTCCTCTTTATAGATGAGAGGTATATCTATACATCTTTACATCTCTATATTCCTCTTTATAGATGAGAGGTATATCTATACATCTATACATCGCTATATTCCTCTTTATAGATGAGAGGCATATCTATACATCTATACATCTCTATATTCCTCTTATAGATGAGAGGTATATCTATACATCTGTACATCTTCCTCTTTATAGATGAGAGGTATATCTATACATCTTTACATCTCTATGTTCCTCTTTATAGATGAGAGGCATATCTATACATCTTTACATCTTCCTCTTATAGATGAGAGGCATATCTATACATCTGTACATCTTCCTCTTTATAGATGAGAGGTATATCTATACATCTTTCCATCTCTATATTCCTCTTTATAGATGAGAGGCATATCTATACATCTTTACATCTTCCTCTTATAGATGAGAGGCATATCTATACATCTTTACATCTCTATATTCCTCTTATAGATGAGAGGTATATCTATACATCTTTACATCTCTATATTCCTCTTATAGATGAGAGGTATATCTATACATCTGTACATCTTCCTCTTTATAGATGAGAGGTATATCTATACATCTTTACATCTCTATGTTCCTCTTTATAGATGAGAGGCATATCTATACATCTTTACATCTTCCTCTTATAGATGAGAGGCATATCTATACATCTTTACATCTTCCTCCATAGATGAGAGGTATATCTATACATCTTTACATCTCTATATTCTTCTTATAGATGAGAGCCATATCTATACATCTTTACATCTCTATATTCCTCTTATAGATGAGAGGCATATCTATACATCTTTACATCTTCCTTTTTATAGATGAGAGGCATATCTATACATCTTTACATCTCTATATTCCTCTTTATAGATAATAGGTATATCTATACATCTTTCCATCTCTATATTCCTCTTTATAGATGAGAGGTATATCTATACATCTTTCCATCTCTATATTCCTCTTTATAGATGAGAGGTATATATATACATCTTTACATCTCTATATTCCTCTTATAGATGAGAGGCATATCTATACATCTTTACATCTCTATATTCCTCTTATATATGAGAGGTATATCTATACATCTTTACATCTCTATATTCCTCTTATAGATGAGAGGCATATCTATACATCTTTACATCTTCCTTTTTATAGATGAGAGGCATATCTATACATCTTTACATCTCTATATTCCTCTTTATAGATAATAGGTATATCTATACATCTTTCCATCTCTATATTCCTCTTTATAGATGAGAGGTATATCTATACAACTTTCCATCTCTATATTCCTCTTTATAGATGAGAGGTATATATATACATCTTTACATCTCTATATTCCTCTTATAGATGAGAGGCATATCTATACATCTTTACATCTCTATATTCCTCTTATATATGAGAGGTATATCTATACATCTTTACATCTCTATATTCCTCTTATAGATGAGAGGCATATCTATACATCTTTACATCTCTATATTCCTCTTTATAGATGAGAGGTATATCTATACATCTATACATCGCTATATTCCTCTTTATAGATGAGAGGCATATCTATACATCTATACATCTCTATATTCCTCTTATAGATGAGAGGTATATATATACATCTGTACATCTTCCTCTTTATAGATGAGAGGTATATCTATACATCTTTACATCTCTATGTTCCTCTTTATAGATGAGAGGCATATCTATACATCTTTACATCTTCCTCTTATAGATGAGAGGCATATCTATACATCTTTACATCTTCCTCCATAGATGAGAGGTATATCTATACATCATTACATCTCTATATTCTTCTTATAGATGAGAGCCATATCTATACATCTTTACATCTCTATATTCCTCTTATAGATGAGAGGCATATCTATACATCTTTACATCTTCCTCTTTATAGATGAGAGGCATATCTATACATCTTTACATCTCTATATTCCTCTTTATAGATAATATGTATATCTATACATCTTTCCATCTCTATATTCCTCTTTATAGATGAGAGGTATATCTATACATCTTTCCATCTCTATATTCCTCTTTATAGATGAGAGGTATATCTATACATCTTTACATCTCTATATTCCTCTTATAGATGAGAGGCATATCTATACATCTTTACATCTCTATATTCCTCTTATAAATGAGAGATATATCTATACATCTATACATCTCTATATTCCTCTTTATAGATGAGAGGTATATCTATACATCTTTACATCTCTATATTCCTCTTATAGATGAGAGGCATATCTATACATCTTTACATCTCTATATTCCTCTTTATAGATGAGAGGTATATCTATACATCTATACATCACTATATTCCTCTTTATAGATGAGAGGCATATCTATACATCTATACATCTCTATATTCCTCTTATAGATGAGAGGTATATCTATACATCTGTACATCTTCCTCTTTATAGATGAGAGGTATATCTATACATCTTTACATCTCTATGTTCCTCTTTATAGATGAGAGGCATATCTATACATCTTTACATCTTCCTCCATAGATGAGAGGTATATCTATACATCTTTACATCTCTATATTCTTCTTATAGATGAGAGCCATATCTATACATCTTTACATCTCTATATTCCTCTTATAGATGAGAGGCATATCTATACATCTTTACATCTTCCTCTTTATAGATGAGAGGCATATCTATACATCTTTACATCTCTATATTCCTCTTTATAGATAATAGGTATATCTATACATCTTTCCATCTCTATATTCCTCTTTATAGATGAGAGGTATATCTATACATCTTTACATCTCTATATTCCTCTTATAGATGAGAGGCATATCTATACATCTTTACATCTCTATATTCCTCTTTAAAGATGAGAGGTATATCTATACATCTATACATCGCTATATTCCTCTTTATAGATGAGAGGCCTATCTATACATCTATACATCTCTATATTCCTCTTATAGATGAGAGGTATATATATACATCTGTACATCTTCCTCTTTATAGATGAGAGGTATATCTATACATCTTTACATCTCTATGTTCCTCTTTATAGATGAGAGGCATATCTATACATCTTTACATCTTCCTCTTATAGATGAGAGGCATATCTATACATCTTTACATCTTCCTCCATAGATGAGAGGTATATCTATACATCTTTACATCTCTATATTCTTCTTATAGATGAGAGCCATATCTATACATCTTTACATCTCTATATTCCTCTTATAGATGAGAGCCATATCTATACATCTTTACATCTCTATATTCCTCTTATAGATGAGAGGCATATCTATACATCTTTACATCTCTATATTCCTCTTTATAGATGAGAGGTATATCTATACATCTTTACATCTCTATATTCCTCTTATAGATGAGAGGTATATCTATACAGCTATACATCTCTATATTCCTCTTTATAGATGAGAGGTATATCTATACATCTTTACATCTCTATATTCCTCTTATAGATGAGAGGCATATCTATACATCTTTACATCTCTATATTCCTCTTTATAGATGAGAGGTATATCTATACATCTATACATCGCTATATTCCTCTTTATAGATGAGAGGCATATCTTTACATCTATACATCTCTATATTCCTCTTATAGATGAGAGGTATATCTATACATCTGTACATCTTCCTCTTTATAGATGAGAGGTACATCTATGCATCTTTACATCTCTATGTTCCTCTTTATAGATGAGAGGCATATCTATACATCTTTACATCTTCCTCCATAGATGAGAGGTATATCTATACATCTTTACATCTCTATATTCTTCTTATAGATGAGAGCCATATCTATACATCTTTACATCTCTATATTCCTCTTATAGATGAGAGGCATATCTATACATCTTTACATCTTCCTCTTTATAGATGAGAGGCATATCTATACATCTTTACATCTCTATATTCCTCTTTATAGATAATAGGTATATCTATACATCTTTCCATCTCTATATTCCTGTTTATAGATGAGCGGTATATCTATACATCTTTCCATCTCTATATTCCTCTTTATAGATGAGAGGTATATCTATACATCTTTACATCTCTATATTCCTCTTATAGATGAGAGGCATATCTATACATCTTTACATCTCTATATTCCTCTTATAGATGAGAGGTATATCTATACATCTATACATCTCTATATTCCTCTTTATAGATGAGAGGTATATCTATACATCTTTACATCTCTATATTCCTCTTATAGATGAGAGGCATATCTATACATCTTTACATCTCTATATTCCTCTTTATAGATGAGAGGTATATCTATACATCTATACATCGCTATATTCCTCTTTATAGATGAGAGGCATATCTATACATCTATACATCTCTATATTCCTCTTATAGATGAGAGGTATATCTATACATCTGTACATCTTCCTCTTAATAGATGAGAGGTATATCTATACATCTTTACATCTCTATGTTCCTCTTTATAGATGAGAGGCATATCTATACATCTTTACATCTTCCTCTTATAGATGAGAGGAATATCTATACATCTTTACATCTTCCTCCATAGATGAGAGGTATATCTATACATCTTTACATCTCTATATTCTTCTTATAGATGAGAGCCATATCTATACATCTTTACATCTCTATATTCCTCTTATAGATGAGAGGCATATATATACATCTTTACATCTTCCTCTTTATAGATGAGAGGCATATCTATACATCTTTACATCTCTATATTCCTCTTTATAGATAATAGGTATATCTATACATCTTTCCATCTCTATATTCCTCTTTATAGATGAGAGGTATATCTATACATCTTTCCATCTCTATATTCCTCTTTATAGATGAGAGGTATATCTATACATCTTTACATCTCTATATTCCTCTTATAGATGAGAGGCATATCTATACATCTTTACATCTCTATATTCCTCTTATAGATGAGAGGTATATCTATACATCTTTACATCTCTATATTCCTCTTATAGATGAGAGGCATATCTATACATCTTTACATCTCTATATTCCTCTTTATAGATGAGAGGTATATCTATACATCTATACATCGCTATATTCCTCTTTATAGATGAGAGGCATATCTATACATCTATACATCTCTATATTCCTCTTTATAGATGAGGCATATCTATACATCTTTACATCTTCCTCTTTATAGATGAAAGGTATATCTATACATCTATACATCTCTATATTCCTCTTTATAGATGAGAGGTATATCTATACATCTTTACATCTTCCTCTTTATAGATGAGAGGCATATCTATACATCTTTACATCTCTATATTCCTCTTATAGATGAGAGGTACAGTGGGGAGAACAAGTATTTGATACACTGCCGATTTTGCAGGTTTTCCTACTTACAAAGCATGTAGAGGTCTGTCATTTTTATCATAGGTACACTTCAACTGTGAGAGACGGAATCTAAAACAAAAATCCAGAAAATCACATTGTATGATTTTTAAGTAATTAATTTGCATTTTATTGCATGACATAAGTATTTGATACATCAGAAAAGCAGAACTTAATATTTGTTACAGAAACCTTTGTTTGCAATTACAGAGATAATATGTTTCCTGTAGGTCTTGACCAGGTTTGCACACACTGCAGCAGGGATTTTGGCCCACTCCTCCATACAGGCCTTCTCCAGATCCTTCAGGTTTCGGGGGCTGTCGCTGGGCAATACGGACTTTCAGCTCCCCTCCAAAGATTTTCTATTGGGTTCAGGTCTGGAGACTGGCTAGGCCACTCCAGGACCTTGAGATGCTTCTTACGGAGCCACTCCTTAGTTGCCCTGGTTGTGTGTTTCGGGTTGTTGTCATGCTGGAAGACCCAGCCACGACCCGTCTTCAATGCTCTTACTGAGGGAAGGAGGTTGTTGGCCAAGATCTCGCGATACATGGCCCCATCCATCCTCCCCTCAATACGGTGCAGTTGTCCTGTCCCCTTTGCAGAAAAACATCCCCAAAGAATGATGTTTCCACCTCCATGCTTCACGGTTGGGATGGTGTTCTTGGGGTTGTACTCATCCTTCTACTTCCCCCAAACACGGCGAGTGGAGTTTAGACCAAAAAGCTCTATTTTTGTCTCATCAGACCACATGACCTTCTCCCATTCCTCCTCTGGATCATCCAGATGGTCATTGGCAAACTTCAGACGGGCCTGGACATGTGCTGGCTTGAGCAGGGGGACCTTGCGTGCGCTGCAGAATTTTAATCCATGACGGCGTAGTGTGTTACTAATGGTTTTCTTTGAGACTGTGGTCCCAGCTCTCTTCAGGTCATTGATCAGGTCCTGCCGTGTAGTTCTGGGCTGATCCCTCACCTTCCTCATGATCATTGATGCCCCACCAGGTGAGATCTTGCATGGAGCCCCAGACCGAGGGTGATTGACCGTCATCTTGAACTTCTTCCATTTTCTAATAATTGCGCCAACAGTTGTTGCCTTCTCACCAAGCTGCTTGCCTATTGTCCTGTAGCCCATCCCAGCCTTGTGCAGGTCTACAATTTTATCCCTGATGTCCTTACACAGCTCTCTGGTCTTGGCCATTGTGGAGAGGTTGGAGTCTGTTTGATTGAGTGTGTGGACAGGTGTCTTTTATACAGGTAACGAGTTCAAACAGGTGCAGTTAATACAGGAAATGAGTGGAGAACAGGAGGGCTTCTTAAAGAAAAACTAACAGGTCTGTGAGAGCCGGAATTCTTACTGGTTGGTAGGTGATCAAATACTTATGTCATGCAATAAAATGCAAATTAATTACTTAAAAATCATACAATGTGATTTTCTGGATTTTTGTTTTAGATTCCGTCTCTCACAGTTGAAGTGTACCTATGATAAAAATTACAGACCTCTACATGCTTTGTAAGTAGGAAAACCTGCAAAATCGGCAGTGTATCAAATACTTGTTCTCCCCACTGTATATCTATACATCTTTACATCTTCCTCCATAGATGAGAGGTATATCTATACATCTTTACATCTCTATATTCTTCTTATAGATGAGAGGCATATCCATACATCTTTACATCTTCCTCTTTATAGATGAGAGGCATATCTATACATCTTTCCATCTCTATATTCCTCTTTATAGATGAGAGGTATATCTATACATCTTTACATCTCTATATTCCTCTTTATAGATGAGAGGTATATCTATACATCTCTATATTCCTCTTTATAGATGAGAGGCATATCTATACATCTATACATCGCTTTATTCCTCTTTATAGATGAGGCATATCTATACATCTTTACATCTCTATATTCCTCTTATAGATGAGAGGTATATCTATACATCTTTACATCTCTATATTCCTCTTATAGATGAGAAGCATATCTATACATCTTTACATCTCTATATTCCTCTTATAGATGAGAAGCATATCTATTCATCTTTACATCTTCCTCTTTATAGATGAGAGGTATATCTATACATCTATACATCTCTATCTTCCTCGGACAGATGGCTCGTAGCAGACCCAGAAGGCTCACAGGGGAAGCTTAGGAGTGTGTGTGTTTGCATGCATGCTTGTGTTTGTACGTGGGTGCGCTCGCGTGTGTGTGTGTTCTGCGTGTTTGTGTGTGTGTCATCTGAGCCGACTCAACCGGGGGGCTGATCTTAGCATCACTGTTAACTGTGTTACCTGTGTTACCTGTGTTACCTGTGTGTAATTTACTGTACCCTGCTAATACTTGACTGTACTGTAATGTACTGTACCTTGATACTGCACTGTACTGTACCCTGATAATGCACTGTACTGTACCCTGCTAATACTTGACTGTACTGTAATGTACTGTACCTTGATACTGCACTGTACTGTAATGTACTGTACCTTGATACTGCACTGTACTGTAATGTACTGTACCCTGATACTGCACTGTACTGTACCCTGATACTTCACTGTACTGTACCCTGATACTTCACTGTACTGTAATGTACGGTGAAGCCTAAATATTAGATTGCACCTCCTTCCTATAAGCCACATTTAGACTGTCATACAGGAACACTGCTCATATCAGATCTTGCATATTGTTTATGAGTTGGCCCCACATATTTACGAACGGCTGTGCTTGATGTCCTTTGTAGAGGTCTATCTCATGAATTGATATGATGTCTTCAGGTGAGCGGACACCGGGGTCGGTTGATTCGTGACTTGCCCTTCGTGCCCACCCCATACCCTATAATTCTGTATCTCTTTTGTGACTAATTTGTATACAGGTAGACCAGAAAAGCCACATCCCTGATTGGCAGATGAGTGGCAACCCTGATTAGAAGCACCCGCTGCTCATCTGTTGTTCTTTACAAATACTGTTTTGAATGAAAAGAAAATGGTACCTACACACTGACGAAGGCTGTAAAGCGTAAAACGTCTGTGTACGCTATCCCTGATGCAGTGAAAATCATTTACAAAATCGAATAATGAAGTAAGCTTTATGCGACATCTTTTTGAGTGAAAAAACAATACAGTAAGCCTAAAATGTACACCTGCCCCCCTAATCTGATGAGTGAAAACAACTGCTTCTTTTACTCTTCAACATTTTGCTTCATGCATGAACGCTCTGTTGGACTTTTTCCCCACTCTGCCTCCACACACTGCTCTGTGTCTGTAGATATCGTCTGTACCAGGTACTCCTCTCCGTGTTCATTTTTTAATTTCTTAATTTTTTATATTTAACCTTTATTTAACTAGGCAAGTCAGTTAAGAACACATTCTTATTTACAATGACGGCCTACACCGTCAAGATGAAGCATATTTTAAAAGAAAACTTGAACCCAGGTGGGCCTTGCATTGGAGGAGGTGATAACCGGTCTAAAGAGAGGCTGTTTGCTGCTACAGTGGTCTGATAACCGGTCTAAAGAGAGGCTGTTTGCTGCTACAGTGGTCTGATAACCGGTCTAAAGAGAGGCTGTTTGCTGCTACAGTGGTCTGATAACCGGTCTAAAGAGAGGCTGTTTGCTGCTACAGTGGTCTGATAACCGGTCTAAAGAGAGGCTGTTTGCTGTTACAGTGGTCTGATAACCGGTCTAAAGAGAGGCTGTTTGCTGCTACAGTGGTCTGATAGTTGGTCTAAAGAGAGGCTGTTTGCTGCTACAGTGGTCTGATAGTTGGTCTAAAGAGAGGCTGTTTGCTGCTACAGTGGTCTGATATCCGGTCTAAAGAGAGGCTGTTTTCTGCTACAGTGGTCTGATAGTTGGTCTAAAGAGAGGCTGTTTGCTGCTACAGTGGTCTGATAGTTGGTCTAAAGAGAGGCTGTTTGCTACTACAGTGGTCTGATAACCGGTCTAAAGAGAGGCTGTTTGCTGCTACAGTGGTCTGATAGCCAGTCTAACGAGAGGCTGTTTGCTGCTACAGTGGTCTGATAACCGGTCTAAAGAGAGACTGTTTGCTGCTACAGTGGTCTGATAACCGGTCTAAAGAGAGGCTGTTTGCTGCTACAGTGG